>NW_027457992.1:0-189275 GCF_050624435.1 Tenrec ecaudatus | reverse complement strand
GGAGGTCATATGTTTAGAGATATTCTCCGTGAGGAAATCTGGTCCACTGTAGGTGGGGTTCACATCCTACTGATAATGTTTCCATGGAGAGCCAGAGAACAGGTCAAATCCGCTTGGTGACATGCAAAGTTAGGCTGCCATCCTGAACCTAGGATCTGCCCATCTTGTCACATATATACCCTTAATCCCTCCTATTCCTTTAGGTATGTACCCTTAGATCACTGCCCTCCCATTACTGTATAACCTATAGCACAACCTTTTCCTCTATGTATTAATCTGTAATTAGGGGCTTGCACGCCGCCCCCCCCCCAAAAAAAAAGATATATACGCCTGGGTTAGCAGTAAAAAGCTCTCTCTCTTCGCTCTCTGGCTCTCTCCCCATCCCACCATCCTTGCTCCCCTGTTTCCTTTCCCCTTGTCCCCCTTCCCCTCCCCCTCCGTCCTGCCCTCATGTCTACCATCTCCACGTGGACCATCAATCTGGACTGAGGTGAGCATGCTATCATGAAACGTGTCTGATTCCATTATTTAAATCTCTCTTCTATCTCTCCTTATTCTCTATGACATTATTATAATCATTATATACTTCAACTGTACGATTGTGCCTATCAAACCCGTGATTCATTGTGGGGGAATGGCTTTTCCTCCACACTCCCCGCGAGACATTCCTACTGATAAGACACATGGAGCTACACTAGAGTCCTGCAGCTGGAGGAGCCTGTAGAGACCCCTGCCAGTGTTGAGATGCTTCCATTGCCACTGGATCCACGTCTTTCTACCTACTGACCTGTGGTCATTGCATGTGTTGCATGAGTCTGAAGAAGAATTTGTAGATTGATATCGGACATATGGGTTAATATAGGACTTATGGACTTGATCTGGATTTGGTTGGGATGTTTTCTCAATATACAACTGCTCTTTTATATAAAGGTCTTTCTTAAACAGATTTGAGTGTCTATGAATTTGTTTCTCTAGTTAATCCTGACTAACACAAACTCTGAACAATAGCTATCAATCAACAAATGTAAAACAAATGCATCCAAAATGGCATCAAAGAAATAAAACACTCTATAATTGCTGATAACTCTCTATAATTGCTGATGATTTTCTAAACATAGAAAATGCAAAAGCCCTAGAAGAATAATATTGAAATCTCTAAAAATTAAATCAGAAAATAATACAATTTATAATAGCTACCTAAAAGATAAAATAAATGGAATAAACCTAAGCAGAGAAACAAAATTCTTGTATAAAGAAAACTATAAGAAAAACACTACTCCAAGATACCAAAAGAAATGCAAATAATTAGAATAATAGACCATGTTTATGAAGAGGAAGGCTCAACTTTGTGAAAATAACACACTCTAACTAATCTATAATTATAATTTTATTATCATTATAATTAACTTCTGAACAAGATCCAAGCATCTATTACTGATCAAATTTTAAAGAAATTACTCATTAATTTAAAAAAATGAAATATATCTGTCATAACAAAGGCCAAAGCTACACACACACAAACCAAAATTAGGAAATCCAGTGGTGGTGTGAATTACACAATAGACTATTAATTACAAGTTCTGCAGTTCAAGACCACCATCTAATCCTCAGGAGAAAGATAAAACTTTCTGATCATAGAAGGTTTCAGAGTCTCAGAAGTTCAAAAGAGCAATGATGTTTTGTCCTTTACAGTTTCTATGAGTCTTAATTGATTCAACAGCAGTAAATTCGGTGTTGTTGTTTTTTCTTGGGGGGGGGGGCAATCCCTACAACTGCACCTGAGATTGGCCTGAGGGAAAAAGGACAATCACAGTTCAAGTGGACTACTGCTAGACTTGTCTCCGAATCCCTAGGACACTCTTCTCTGGAAATGTCCACCAGTAAAAAAAAAAAACAAAAAACACACACACTCGTGTTTCAGGTTTTCTGGATGTGAATTAGGTAGAATCTAGAGAAGATACTCGAACAAATTGGTGCATATATAAAGCCCAAGGTCACACAGCAGAATGTTTCACTAATCCAGGCAGATTAATTACCTGAAGAAATTATTTCAATTACTTGAGAGGACGGCATTGAAGCTGCACCTAGGGGAGAGGGGCATTTTTGATGAGAGCAAATGGGAGCAAAGAATGGGGAGGAAGAGACAATGGAGCACATCCTGGCCCATCATGCCTGGAGGACGATATCCCCACTCTGAGCAGCCAATGGACTGAGTGGACAATATGGCTGATCCCACTAAGAGACACACCATCCCTTGATGGCCCCGGGTCCTAAGGGGTCAACACTGCAGACTCAGGGCCAGGACTGGCTAAGACTGACTCTGTGACAAACCACTAAAAGTGTGCTGCAGAGCAACTGTAGAAGCAGAGCAGGGAGCCCCCGAGGGAGTACAAAGGACAGACTCGGGTCCAAAGCATGGTACCCCATTGGACCTGACTGGGGGACATACCTAGAGATCAAAATTCAGACCTTGATCTATTTACAGGTTTTTCTCTCCTTTAAAATTTTTTTTCTTTTAATTAATTTACTCTTGCATGGGTAATTGGATTCCTTTTTTTGTTGTCCTAGCTGTCTTCTCACTCATCGCCTATCTTGCTATGACTTGATTTTGGTGCATATTATTATCTCTACAGATCTATCTAAATATGATAGACTGGATAAACAGTCTGGAAGAGAAAACTACGGGACCAATGGTTCTGGAGGGACATTGGAGAGAAGTAGGAGGGGGAAAGGAGGTGGTGCTAACCAACCCAGGGACAGGGGAGCAATAAGTGATCCAAACTCAGTAGCAAGGAGAGTGTGAGTGACCTGGTAGGGATTCAGCAAGGGCAAGGTAACCGAAATTACTGAAACCCAAATGAAGGCTGAGCATGATAGTGGGACAGAGGAAAGTAAAAGAAAATAGAGGAAAGAACTAGGTGACAAAGGGTATTTATAGAGGTCTAAAGACTGGAATGTACATATGTAAATATTTTATATGAGTAGAGGGAAACAGATGTATGTGCATATATTTATAGGTTTAGTATTAAGGCAGCAGATGGACGTTGGGCCTCCACTCAAGCACTTACTCAATGGAAAAACACTTTGTTCTATTAAATTGGCATTCCAGGATGCACACCTTCCCAACACGATTGCTGAAGAACAACATGTGCATAAGCAAATGTGGTGAAGAAAGCTGATGGTGCCTGGCTATCAAAAGATATAGCATCTGCAGTGTTAAAAGTTTGAAGATAAACAAGCGGCCATCTAGCTGAGAAGCATCAAAGCCCACATGGAAGATGCACACCAGCTTGGCTGACCACGAAGTACAGAAGGTACCAGTTATCAGACATCAAAGAACTAAAAATCATATCAGTGGGTGCCCACTTCCCTGATACAATCAATGAAGACAAATGTGTGCATAAGCAAATGTGGCGAAGAAAGCTGATGGTGCCCAGCTATCAAAAGATATAGCATGTGGTGTCTTAAGGACTCTAAGATAAATAAGTGGCCATCTAGTTCAGAAGCAACAAAGCCCACATGGAAGAAACACACCAGCCTGTGTGACCACGAGCTGTCAAAAGGATCAGGTATCAAGCATCAAGGAACAAAAAATCATATCATTGAAAATGTGGGTGAGTGCAGAGTGGATACTCAAAGTCCATTGGTAGCCAACCGGACACCCCTTACTGAAGGGTGGTGGGGAGGAGATGAGCCAGTCAGGGTGCACAGTAGCAACAATGAAACATATAACTTTCCTCTACTTCTTGAATGCTTCCTCCCACCACTATCATGATCCCAATCCTACCTTACAAATCTGGCAAGACCAGAGGATGTACATAGGTACAGATAGCAACTGGAAACACAGGGAATCTTAGACAGATGACTCCTTCAGGACCAGTGGTGAGAATTGCAATACCTGAAGGTTGGAGAGAATGTGGGGTAGAGAGAGGGAACTGATTACAAGAATCTACCTATAGCCTCCTCCCTGGGGGATGGACAGCAGAGAAGAAGGCGGGGGAAGATGTCAGACAGTGTAATATATGACAAAATAAAAATTTATGAATGATGAAGAGTTCATGAGGTAGGGGGGAGTGGCGAGGGAGGAGGAAAATGAGCAGCAGATACTAAGGACTCAAGTAGAAGACAAATGTTTTGAGGATGATGGCAACAAATGTACATATGTTTTTTGACACAATGGATGTATGTATGGATTGTGATAAGAAGTATATGAGCCCACAATGAAATGATTTTTTTAAAGAAATTATTTCAAAAATATTTTTCCTGTGAAAATTAATGGATTGAAATTGAGGACACAACTTTGTATGAGTGTGCAAGATAAACAGTAAAGAAGAGTCAGTGTGAACCCCAATGCTGTCTTCCCAACCCAACCTGTGTTTCGTACAGGACCACTGGAGTCTTCGGAACAAGCATTAAAGGACCAATGGGTCTTTGAATCTGCTGTGACCCTCTGCATCTCCCAGCCACTGACCTGATGGGAGAACTAGTACTATCAGGCGGAAGAGAAAGGAGACTGACGTTTCTATATCAAAAGCTCCCTTACTCAGAAGGCTCTGGAATCCTCTTATCACAGGGCGGTGATGGTGGTGGTCTCGTTATGAAAGAAACCACAACAGGCATTTCCCTAGGAGTATTCCTGGCTGTTATAAGAGGTGGGGACTATGATCAGAGTGATAATTCACAGGCACCACAGCTCCACAACAAAGTGTCTCCAGAGCTGGTTGCTGAAACAAGTTGGATGACAGAGATGGGAGTGATGTGACCCACAGGCATGCCTTAAACCAGTAGGCTCCTTAGATTCCAATATTTGCAACTATAAAATTATCAGAGTTCCAGTGTACAGTATTGTTTGATGTGAACATATACTTCTACTATTTCATTAATTAATTTATTTTTTGTTAGGTCTGAGAGCTAGAAACATACCAGATCTTCTTCTACACTGAAGGAAAACCAAGAAAGCAAGCAGCTGCTTTAGGAAACGAACAAGCTCTTCCTCCAAAACCAAACCCCCTGTGAGTGCATCTGTCCTAATAGGAACGCTATAAGACTTGTTAGAACTGCTCCTTAGGCTTTTCTGTGACTGTAATTACTTACAGGAATAGACAACTTCTTACTCAGGAGGATTCCTTATCTGGTTTGAATCCCTGACCTTGTGGTGAGCAACCATATCCTATCCCTCAGCACCACCATATCCCTTCATATCTCTGCACCAACAGGCACATGTTACAGGGTTTCTTAAAGGTCCCTTTTAGAAACCAAGTCATGACATTTTCAATATTATTATATAAATATTAACCCTGGACTATAAATAAGGAAGGTCATAGAAAAAATGATGGCCTTCAACTTGTGATGTTGAAAAAGAATGATGAAAGTACTGTGGGGCGGACTGGCAACATAACAAATGGATCTGTTTTGAAGGGAGTACAGTGAGAGAGTTCCTCAGAATCAAGGATGGGGCGACTTTGTTTCATGTAAAGTTATGATTCCTGTCCCTTGAGAAAGACATCATCCATGATAAAGTAGGAGATCAATGAAGAACAAGGTACATGATGAGATAGATTGACACAGTGGCTGTAACAATGAGCTAAAAATATTCATTGTGATTATGGTGTTGAGGGAGACGTTTTTTAGTTCTATTGTATTTTCAATCACTGTGAATTGGAACTGACTCTTTGGTACTTAACATAATAAAAAAGAAATCAAAATACACAACATTCTTCCCGGGTTGAATAACAGTGCTAGGGAAATGGTATATGATTTATGCAGAAAAGCACATCTAGCAAAGGGAAATATGTAACAGAATACATTGTCTTTATAAGTGCTCTTATGTTGACGTTCACTGTGTCTTGGATAATTATTGGCAGCACATGTCTTGTCTGCATATCAATCGAACTTTATGCATCCAAGGTTATATGAGCGCAGGATTGTTGTTAGAGACTCCTAATGAAGTCTCCAACATGAAAGAGAACCGTCTGAATAGATTTTCTTTTCTGAAATACTGATTGGAGAAAGTTATCAGTTCTTTAACCAACGGAATCACTGAGTGGTTTTGAACTGCCAATCTTTTTGCTAAAATTGAGCATTTAATCATTGTGCCACATACCTTTGTGGTCCAAGTTCTCCTGAGTATAACTTGCATGAATCTACCTTTACATTCTGAAGATTAACATTTCTCTTCATGGTGACCAGTGTTAAGACGTCATATAGATTTCTTCAACGTCAGTGCTACTGCTATTTTTTGTTCCGTGAGTATTCACTGTAGTATATGTAGAATATGCTGTCCTATATATTGTGTGTTTTCCGTAGCAACCCTGGACACTATCTGTAGTGTCAGAAACAGCTGCCACAGTTGTGATAACTAAGAGCGACTCTAGTAAAGGTCAAATACCCTATGAGAAATATCCAAGATGAATTGATGTACTTGGGTTATGGTGTTAGAGAATAATATTAAATATATCACGGGCTGCCTGAAGGACAAGCAGGTCTGTCTTGGAATAAGCACATCTTGGCTGCTTTTTAAAAAAAATATTTTATTAGGGACTCATACAACTGTTATCACAATCCATACATACATCAATTGTATAAAGCACATCTGTACATTCTTTGCCCTCATTGTTTTCAAAGCATTTGCTCTCCACTTAAGCCCTTTGCATCAAGTCCTCCCCCCCTCTCCGCTCCCCCCTCCCTAATGAGCCCTTGATAATTTATAAATTATTATTTTGTCATATCTTTCCCTGTGTGGCATCTCCCTTCACCCCCTTTTCTGTTGTCCGTCCCACAGGGAGGAGGTCACATGTAGATCCTTGTAATCGGTTCCCCCTTTCCGACCCACTCACCCTCTACCCTCCCAGTATTGCCCCTCACACCCCTGCTCCTAAAGGTATCATCCACCCTGGATTCACTGTGCCTCCAGCTCCTATCTGCATCAGTGTACATCCTCTGTTCTATCCAGACTTTCAAGGTAGAATTCGGATCATGATAGTTGGGGGGGGGGGAGGGGCGGGGGAGGGAGGAAACATTTAGGAACTGGAGGAAAGCTATATTCTTCATCGGTGCTACATTTCCTCCCCTAGACCCCTCTGCGAGGGGATCTCCAGCAGCCGACAAATGGGCTTTGAGTTTCCACTCTGCACTTCCCCTTTCATTCACTATGGTAAGACATTTTTTTTTCTGATGATGCCTTATACCTGATCCCTTTGACACCCCGTGATCGCACAGGCTGGTGGTGCTTCTTCCATGTGGGCTTTGGTACTTCTGAGCTAGATGGCCGCTTGTTCACCTTCAAGCCTTTAAGACCCCAGACACTATCTCTTGTGATAGCCGGGCACCATCAGCTTTCTTCACCACATTTGCTTGTTCACCCACTTTGGCTTCAGCGGTTGTGTCTGGAGGGTGAGCATCATAGAATGCCAATTTAATAGAAGAAAGTATTCATGCATTGAGGGAGTGCTTGAGTAGAGGCCCAAGGTCCTTCCGATTGGCTGCTTCTTGGAAGCATTCAAGTAAGCCTTTATTTCCTTTATTTGAGCATGTCATTAGGAGCACCACAACCCCGAGATTGGTCCTGTGCTTGGTAAAGTAGACTGTCAATGAAAAATAGAGAGTCTTTCAAGGAGGTGGATTGTCACAAAGGTTGCAATGATGAGTCCAAATGGAGGAATGATTGTAAGCAGAGTGCAGTTCCGAGCAGTATTTCATCCTGTTCTACATGGGATCTCTGGGAGTTGAAGCCAATTCCAGGGTAACAACAATTCAACATATTCAATATTATTTAGGTCATTCTGAGTTAAAATTACTACATAAATGTAGACTTGTGAGTGTTCACTGGAATGAAAACATTGAACATCCACCTGATGGCTTGGAGAAAATTTGAAGCTCACATGAGAATTTTTCCTGCACTAATATTTTTATAACAAGGCTGGTGGCATAGTGGTCATGTGTTGGTCTGAGATCTGTATGCAAGTGCCCACTGCAAAGAAGAAAGACAGGGCTTTCTACTCCCATAAGCAGTTAAAATTTCAGAAACCCACAGGGCGTCACTGTAAATTGTCATCAACTGGACGACAGTGAGTTTGTTTTTGTTTTGTTTTGTTTTATATTTCTAACTTTGACAACAAATAGCACTAGTTAATACCCTGAATGTAAACTGAGATTTCATCGATACCTGTTACTTTGAAGTCTGCCTTTGCATAAACGGTGAAACACAGACAAAACCCATTCCACTCAAAAGAAGGCAAGTTCAGACACATGAAGGTTCCCTAGAGTCTGTGCTTGGTGGTCCCTAGAGAGGTGCTGACAAGGTGGGGAAACCACAGCTTTTGATGGGAAACATCATTGACTTGTCTCTTTCACATCTGCTGAAACCATGACCTGATGTACTAAGGTTTGTGTCTGGGCTCACACTGACTTCCCATCACTGTGTCTCTAGCACAATAATACATGGCTGTGTCCTCAGGATTCATGGAGCTCAGTTTTAAATAAACTTCACCCTTGGAGGTGTCCCTGGTGATGCTGACCCGGGATTGGAGAGCTGGATTATACTTTGTGCCCCCATTATGCCATATTACCCCAATCCACTCCAGACCCTTTCCTAGAGCCTGGCGGATCCAGGTAACATGATTGCTGGTTAAAGAGAATCCAGAGACAGCACAGGTGAGAGACAGGGTCTGTGAGGGCTTCACCAGTCCAGGGCCTGACTCTTGTAGCTGCACCTGGGCCAGGACACCTGGGGATAAAGAGAAACACAGGGAGTCATGCGCTCAGATGCTGCATCTCCAGACTTCATGTAGGAATCTCTGAAGCACTCACCTCCCGGAGTCGCCACCAGAAAGAGGAACACCCACACAAAATTCATGTTCATGTGGATAAGATTTGTGACATCCAGAAAATGCTCTCCAGGGCAAGAAGAAATATGAATTTAAGTACATGCATGCTGTGGTTTCATGGGACTGGTATTTGCATGTGGGAGGTGCACTTGTATCTAAAGGTGGAAAGGGCTAAATGGAGCCCGTAGCTCTGGGACTCAGACTAGAAAAGCGATGCTGGTGGAGTCCTTGGGAGAACACAGTCCTCTGATGTCTCCACTTTACCAATTGTGTGCATATCGGTGCAGATTTCATGTTCAATGTAACTTTATGTGCATTCCCATCAAAAGTACCCAAATGATATATTGAAATTAAAGACAATCTCTATCCTCACCATGTTTGGAATCAAGATCAGATCAACCTGAAATTCTCATACCTCTGAACACAAAAAAAGTGAATATCATCCCAAATTCTTCCTTCCCCTATTACATTTCACAATATTTGGAACAAAGTAAAAGACACTTAAATGTTGTATGCAATATTTAGAGTTGGAATGAAATTGTTTCCTAACAACAGGTTTATTTGTGAGGTTAAAAGAAACCAAAGAAATAAGAAGAAGCTCATTTATCCTCCCATGAATTAGTACCGGGGGTGGGTGTTGGGCTCAGTGTCTTCAGAGAGTCCCCTGCTGGCAGCATCCCATCACATACAAGAGAGTGTTTCCTGGGCTCATACTGTCCTCCAACTTCTGTGGGTACCACAGCAACATTTTTTCTGGTCCCAAGTATTCTTGATATTGGTCAGGAGTGTTACCTGGAGTTGTCTCAGCAGGTTTCCTGCCATGGGCAGTAGAGCTACCACAGTGGTCAGCACAGCAGTTCTCGCTGACCAGGCACTGCAGTCCTTATCCAGGCTCCTGTCCTCACTTCTTTCTTCACTTGGTCCAGAGTTGGTGGGTCCTTAGCATTCCTGCAGGTCAGCTTTCTCCCTGAGGTTAGTTTTATGTCTGGACTCACACTGACTCTCCCTCACTGTAAAAAACTTTGGAGGTAGAGAGTGCTACAACTTGAAGACAATCTGAATTGGGTACAGTGGAAGGAAGTATGATCTATAGATATAGATAATTATATAGATATTACATTGAGATATATTCCGCAATAAAATACTGATTAAGAAAGAAATCTGCCTGAAAGACAATGAAGGTATTGAACAGAGTGTAGGCTTCACTCTTTCCACATGAAGAGAAAGATACTTAAAGCAGACTTCTATTCAAAATAATTGAAGCAAGAAAGTAAAAGTTATTTGTCCCATGTAAAGGAGGGAATTGTCAAGTCAGAATTCTTTTTGATGGGTGTCTGTGATGTGTGTGATAGGAAAGCTTACAGCTGTTGGCAATTGTTGAACATGATGATAATCTAAGGCCACTGAATCATTCATGAAAAGAATTGTTGAAAATTTATTTTGTTGCCTATACATGTACCATGAGAAAAATAAATTAAAAATGAAAGATAATTTCTTCATGCATAATCAGAAACTGATGGAAAGTCTTGCTGGTACAACACTTCAAAACACTAGCTAAAATATTGAACTGGAAAAGAGATTATGATATAAGCCAGAAATTTGAAATTAAAAAATTGTTAGCAATGGAATAGTCTTTATTTAATATTTAATTATTTTCTCATTTTTTTCTCCAAAACCATTTTATTTGGTGCTTATAATCATATCAATTCTTAGTTTAAGTGCATCAGGCAGCATTGAACAATTGTTACCAGAATCAGTTTCAAAACACCCCCTTCCTTCTTGAACTCCTTGGCATTAGCTCCCTTTTATCCCCGCCACCCCCTAGTGTAGGCCCCAGAATCTCTTATTCTCTTTGCTATCTCGATGTGTTCATCAATTCTGGGTGTCATCTAATGTAAAACAGATAAACAAAGAACAAAAATTCAAGAATGTTACCGCCCATGACAAAAATACATCTGAGATAAACCCAAATAGGAATTGGAAATTGAAGAAGCAGGCAGTCCAAGTGCAGTCTGCTGCCCTTCCCCAGAGTCCATCACAGACCCAGGTGTGCTTAGGACCAAATGTGTCAGGCTGGCTACTGGAATGTGATGACCTTGCTGTCTGACTGCCTTTCCCAAGGCTTCTGGATCTAAAATTACTCTTTAGTAGCTGGCATCCTACAACACACCTACCTTCTTCTGAACATAAGCTAACTTTCCCCAAACTGATTGTTACATACATTACATGGAATATACAAAACAACAACAACAAAACCATATCACTGCCTTCCAGTAGATTCCACCTTATAGCACAGCCTTCCAGTAGATTCCACCTTATAGCACAACCTTATTTCTCTATCTCTGCTGTTGAGGAGGGAACACTGTTCTTCACTTTCAGCACAAAGGAGGGATGCTTGCAAACCTCCATTCCTGCACTGGCCACAGTGTGAAACCACTGGCTGTGGAGACTGGTGCCCATTCCTGATGATGAGCCGGCTCTGTCTCTTCTCTCTGGGAGAAAACTATTGCATCCAATGCCTGTGAATAAGGTGTGCTTTTTCTGGTGACCTCAGACATTGGTTGAACGGAAATATTCTGTTAAGTCGTCCTTACACTATAAAAGAAGGGGAAAATGCAAATGGATGGAAGAATAAGGTTATTTTTATCAAGCTACTTTGTAAATTGAAGCACAATCAGAAAAAATATCTTTAAAAGGAAAACCATTAACATGTTAATAAATATAAACAATATCATAAATGATGTCACAGAAAAGATGAGATTATTAACCTAAAAACACAATGTAGGAAATTCTATGAAGATCATGGTAATGGGAAAAAAAACAATTCCTGACAATAGTATTAAATATGTTTAAACAAAATACAGAAAATAAACTAATGGACATAAGCAACCAAAATAAGATTCAAATTGGAAACACAATTAACGTAACTCACTGGCACTGACTCATAGTGACTGTCTAGAGTAGAGTAAATCTGCCTCTTAGAGTTTTAGGCACTGTAAAACTTTTTTAATTGAGAAATTGGCAATTTTATTATGAAATATATAATAGATAATATTATATCGATGTTAGATTTCTTATTTAATTTTCAATATTATTTTGTTAAAATAATTTTTGAAAGTATTCAAAATAAAAATATTTTAAAACATTTTTTCAAAACTAATATGTTTTATTTTTTTTTTATTTTTTATTTTTTTTAACAATTTATTGGGGCTGATACAATTCTTTTCACAGTTCATACATATACATACATCAATTGTATAAAGCACATCTGTACAGTCTTTGGCCTAATCATTTTTTTCTCTTTTCTTCTTTTACATTTTATTAGGGACTCCAACAGCTCTTACCACAATCCATACATATACATACATCAATTGTATAAAGCACATCCATACATTCCCTGCCCCAATCATTCTCAAGGCATTTGCTCTCCACTTGAGCCCCTTGCATCAGGTCCTCTTTTTTTCCCCCCCTCCCTCCCCTTTCCCCCCTCCCTCATATGCCCTTGGTAATTTATACCTCGTTATTTTGTCATATCTTGCCCTATTCGGGGTCTCCCTTCCCCCCTTCTCTGCTGTCCCTCTCCCAGGGAAGAGGTTACATGTGGCTCCTTGTAATCAGTTCCCCCTTCCCAACCCACTCACCCTCCACTCTCCCAGCATCGTCCCTCACGCCCTTGGTCCTGAAGGTATCATCCACCCTGGATTCCCTGTACCTCCAACCCTCATATGTACCAGTGTACAGCCTCTGTCCTATCCAGCCCTGCAAGGTAGAATTCGGATCATGGTAGTTGGGGGGAGGAAGCATCCAGGATCTGGGGGAAAGCTGTGTTCTTCATCGATACTACCTCACACCCTAATTAACCCATCTCCTCTCCTAAGCCCCTCTATGAGGGGATCTCCATTGGCCGACACTTGGGCCTTGGGTCTCCACTCTGCACTTCCCCCTTCATTTAATATAATATATATATACACATACATATATACATATACACATATATACACATACATACACACACTTATATCTTTTTTTTTTTTTTTGCATGATGCCTTATATCTGGTCCCTTGGGCACCTCGTGATCGCACTGGCCGGTGCGCTTCTTCCATGTGGGCTTATTTGTTTCTGAGCGAGATGGCCGCTTGTTCACCTTCAAGCCTTTAAGACCCCAGACACTATCTCTTTTGATAGCCGGGCACCATCAGCTTTCTTCACCACATTTGCTTGTGCACCCATTTGTCTTCAGCGATCCTATCATGGAGGTGTGTAGTCTATGATATGATTTTTTGTTCTTTGATGCCTGGAAACTGATCCCTTTGGGACCACTCGATCACACAGGCTGATGTGTTCTTCCATGTGGACTTTGTTGCTTCTGAGCTAGATGGCCGCTTGTTTATCTTCAAGCCTTTAAGACCCCAGTCACTATCTCTTTTGATAGCCGGGCACCATCAGCTTTCTTCACCACATTTACTTGTTCACCCACTTTGGCTCCAGCCGTTGTGTCGGGAGAGTGAGCATCATAGAGTTCCAAATTAATAAAAGAAGGTATTCATGCATAGAGGGAGTGTTTGAGTAGAGGCCCAAGGTCCTTCCGCCACCTTAATACTTGACCTATAAATATCGACACAAAGATCTATTTCCCCAACCTCCTATATATATTTGCGTGTACATGTCTTTGTCTAGACCTCCATGAATGCCCTTTGACTCCTAGCTCTTTCCTCCATCTCCCTTGACCTTCCTCCTGCCCTACTACCATGCTTCATCGCCACCTGGGCTAGAGTATACCTCTTCTCTAAGCAACCTTACCCTTGATCATTTCCCATCAGGCCTGCCACTCCCCCTTCTCTACCCTTTGGGGTCCCATGTTTTTCCCTTGTCCCTGGGTTTGTTAACACCACTTCCTTACCCCCCCTACCCCCCACCCCAAGTCCCCCCGGAACTGTCGGTCCCGTTGTTTTTCATCCAGATAGTTCATCCAGCCTGTCCTATTCAGACAGACCTGTGGAGTCACTAACATGCACGAAAACTAGACAGAGGAACACAAAGCAACAGTATACAACCAGACAACAAAACAACCAAAACAAACCACTGAAAAAGAACAGAACAAAACAGTTCACAAGAGAAAAGCTTGTAGTTAGTTCAGGGATCTTTGCTGGCCCTTAGGAGCGTTTTCCAGTCCAGTCTGTTGGGGCACCACGCCCTGGCCCCAAAGTCCACTTTCAGCATTCCCTGGGGACCTTGCCACTCCATTCCCTTGCTGTTCCGCTGCACTCCCCCAGTGATTTGCCTCGGTGTGGTGGGATCAGGTCAGGTGCAATTCCCACACTGTGTCTCCGGTGCTGTCCCCTGTATCGCCTTAGTCACTGAGGGGCATCATGTCTCATAGTAGGGCCAGCCATGTTGTTCTCTCTGTGGACTGGCTGCTCTACTCAGGAACATCATCATCACGGCCTGGTGGGCCAGGCTGTGCTCCACTCTCTCCTCCTGCCCCTTCATCTGCTCCCGTGTGCTCTGATCAAATATGTCCATCTCCCATAGCTGCAGGGTCAATGTCGTCCTTTGGAACAAGTTCTTTTCGGGGGAGGGGCAGGAATCCACTTAATTTATGGTGCTGGGGCCAGCCTCCCAGACCTCTCCACCGGTTCCGTCCTCCACGCCGGGATATTGCATTCACACCTTGCGACACTGGGTTGAAGTCTGGTCCCACTTTCCCTGTGGAGATATAAACCATACCCTCCCCTTGGGTGGATTAATGCCCCATTTCTGTCATGCTGATTGTACTTACCTCAGGGGACTCATGTTGTACCTGTCCCTTTGGGTCTGGCTTACCTCGCTTAACATAATTCCTTCCAGCTCTTCCCATGAAATAACGTGTTTCATGTGCTCATCGGTGCTTTTTAGTGCTGCATAATACTCCATTGTGTGTATGTGCCAAAGTTTGCTAATCCACTCGTCTATCGATGGAAACTTAGGCTGTTTCCAAGTCTTTGCTATTGTGAATTGTGCCGCAATAAACATTGGAGCGCATATGACTGGTCGTGTTTTATTTGCTGCTTCAACCGGGTATATGCCCAGTAGAGGGATGGCTGGGTCATAAGGTAGATCAATTTCCATTTTCTTTAGGTATCACCAGATTGCTTTCCACAGTGTCTGTACAAATCTGCACGACCACCAGCAGTGGAGGAGGGTTCCTATTTCACCACAGCCCCTCCAACACTTGTTGCTCTCTGATTTACTGATCTGAGGGGTGTTAGGTGGTATCTCATGGTTGTTTTGATTTGCATTTCTCTTATGGCAAGGGACTTCGAACACTTTCTCATATATTTATTGGCCATATTGATCTCCTCTCTAGTGAAAGTTCTTCTCATTTCTTTTGCCCACTTCCTTAGGGGGTTAACTGTTTTCCTCTTTTTGCAGGTCATGATGGTGTTGTAGATTTTAGTAATGAGCCCTTTGTCTGACGTGTCATTACTAAAAATCTTCTCCCAGTCTGTGGGTTGCCTTGTCACCCTCTTGGCAAAGTCTTTCGAGGTGCACAGGTGTTTTATTCTTATTAGATCCCATTTGTCGATTTCCAGATCACCTGTGTGTGTCCCCTTCCCTGTTGCAGTGAGCCTATGTGCTCCCTGGGCCAGTGCTCTGAGATTAGTCCCGATTCCCTCCTTAATGGTCCTGATGGTTTGGGGTTTGACTTCTAGATCTGTGATCCACCTTGAGTGTATTCTTGTGCATGGGGTGAGGTAGACGTCTTGTTTCAACTTTCTACATGTGGATATCCATTGTTTCCAGCACCACTTATTAAAGAGGGCATCTGCTTCCCACTTGACGTTTTTGGGACCCTTGTCGAAGATCAGTTGTCTATATGCTGATGATTTTACTCCTGGGCTTTCTATTCTTTTCCACTGGTCTGAGTGTCTATCATTGTGCCAGTACCATGCTGTTTTGACCACTGCAGCTATGTAGTAGGCATTAAAATCAGGTAGGGCGAGTCCTCCAATTGTGTCCTTCTTCTTGAGGAGTTCTCTGCTAATTCTGGGTTTCTTCCCTCTCCATATGAAGTTGGTGGTCAGTTTTTCCAATTCTTTGAAGAAGGTTGATGGTAATTGGATTGGTATAGCATTGAACTTGTAGAGTGCTTTAGGAAGAACTGTCATCTTTACTATGTTCAGCCTACCTAACCATGAGCAGGGGAGCTTCATCCATTTGTGAAGGTCACTTTTGGTTTCCTGTAATAGGGTTTTATAATTATGCTTAGATAGGTCTTTAGTATTTTTTGTTAAGTATATTCCTAGGTATTTCAGTTTGTTCTTGGCTACTGTGAAGGGTACTTCCCTCTTAATCGCCTCTTCCATGGCCCTGTCCGATGTGTATAGAAACCCTACCGACTTCTGTTTATTGATCTTGTATCCTGCTACCCTTCCGTATTCCTCTATTGCTGTAAGTATTCCAACTGTGGAGTTTTGGGGGTCTTCAATGTATAGGATCATGTCATCTGCAAATAACGATAGTTTCACCTCCTCCTCTCCCAACTGGATCCCTTTGATGTCCTTCCGCTGTCTTATGTTGTTAGCCAGAACCTCCAAAACGATATTGAATAGAAGAGGGGACAGGGGGCATCCTTGTCTTGTACCCTTTTTCAGTGGTATTGTTCTTGTCTTTTCTCCATTGACTATGATGTTGGCTGTTGGTCTTTCATAGATAGCTTGTATGAGCTTGAGGAACTTACCTTCCAATCCTATCTTCATGAGTGTTTTGATTAGGAATGGATGCTGGATGTTGTCAAATGCTTTTTCTGCATCTATGGATATTATCATATGGTTTTTATCCTTTTTCTTCTCGATGTGGTGTATGATATTGATGGATTTTCGGATGTTAAACCATCCCTGCATCGCTGGGATGAATCCTACTTGGTCGTGGTGAATGATATGTTTGATGTTCCTTTGTATTCTATTGGCCAATATTTTGTTAAGGATTTTTGCATCTATGTTCATTAGAGATATTGGTCTATAATTCTCTACACTTGTGGGGTCTTTTCCCTGTTTGGGTATCAAAGTAATGCTGGCTTCGTAAAATGAGTTTGGGAGCTTGCCGTTCTTTTCTATGTTCTGGAATACTTTGTGGAGGATCGGTGTCAGCTCTTCCCTGAATGTTTGGTAAAATTCTGCTGTGTAGCCATCTGGCCCTGGGGCCTTTTTCCTTGGTAGGTTTTTGATGACACTCTCTATTTCTTCCTTCGCTATGGGTTTGTTGAGGTTCTTGATCTCTGTCTCAGATAATCTAGGGATAGATTGTTTTTCTAAATATTTATCCATGTCTTCCAGGTTTCTGAATTCATTAGAATACAAACCTTCATAGTACTTTGTGATTATCCTTTTTATCTCATTGGGGTCTGTTGTTATTGCCCCCGATTCATCCCTCATCCTGGCTATTGATGATTGTTCCTTTCTATCTTTGGTAAGCTTTGCCAGGGGAGTGTCAATTTTATTAATTCGTTCATAAAACCAGCTTCTAGTTGCGTTAATCCTTTGCATTGTTCTTTTGTCTTCCCACTGGTTTAACTCCGCCCTGATTTTTATTATTTCTTTTCTCTTGCTATTGGAGGGGTAGTTCTGTTGACTCTGTTCTAGTTGTTGGAGGTTTTGTGTTAACATATCTGTCATACGCCTTTCTTCTTTTTTCATGTATGCATTCAGTGATATCAAGCTACCTCTGATAACTGCCTTTGCAGTGTCCCATAAGTTTTGATATGTTGTATGCTCGTTCTCATTAGTTTCTAGAAATTTCCTGATATCCTCTCTGATCTGGACCTTAACCCATTCATGTCGCAGGAGATCGTTGTTTATTCTCCAATTGGTGGCCCTTGCTTTTCTGGGTGCCCTTCTATTAATCTCCAGCTTTATGGCATGGTGGTCTGAGAAAGACGTCTGGATAATATCTATGTGTTTGAATTTACTCAGGCTGGCCTTGTGCCCCAGCATGTGATCTATTCTTGAGAAAGATCCGTGTGGATTGGAGAAGAATGTGAAACCTTTTGCTTTTGGATGAAAGGCTCTATAGATGTCTATCAGGCCCTGTTGCCTAATTACATTGTTTAGCTCTCTGGCCTCTTTGCTGAGCTTCTTTCCCTGTGACCTGTCTTTCTCTGATAGTGGAGTGTTGAAGTCCCCCACTATTATTGTTGCTTCCGTGATTTCTTCTGTCATTTTTTTAATAGTTTGTTTGACGAAATTTGCCGCACCATTATTAGGTGCGTAAATATTCAGTATGCTTATTGCTTCCTGGTTTACTGAGCCTTTGAGCATTATGTAATGTCCCTCTTTGTCTCTTTTTATGTTTTGGATCTTGAGATCCATTTTGTCGGAGATTAAGATAGCCACTCCTGCCTTCTTGGAGTTACCATTTGCTTGGTAAACTTTCTGCCAGCCCTTTATTCTCAGCATATGCTTGTCTGCTTGCTTAAGGTGTGTCTCTTGCAGGCAGCAGATTGATGGGTTATGTTTTCTAATCCAATCCTCCAGCCTCTTTCTTTTAACATATGAATTGAGCCCATTTGTATTCAAAGTGACTATTACAATCTCTGGCTTCATGGTTGCCATATTCTGTTTTGTGTTTTGGGTCTTTGCCTATCTTCCTTCATATCAGTGTACTGCGTTTGAGTGGAGGGTTTCTATCCTGTCCTCTTTTCCATCTGAGACCGTGTTGTCCTGGTACGTGTTGCTGGTAAGTTGGCTTCTAGATGGAGATGGGCTATATGGTGGTCTCCTGGTGGTTCTAGTTGGAGCTTGATCTTCTGGCCATGGTGAGTCAGCCAGTATGTTCTGCAGGGTCGGGTGACTTGCAGTATATTTTTTGAGTTCTTCCTTGTCCTGGAAGACCCTTATCTTACCCTCTATCTTAATAGATAACTTGGCAGGGTATAGGATTCTGGGGGAGGCATTTTCATCTTTCAGTTTTTGGAAGATGTTGCTCCATTCTCTCCTCCTCTTCATGGTTTCAGCTGATAAGTCTGAGCATATCCTTACCTGCGCTCCTTTGTATGTGACTGTCTTCCTTTCTCTTGATGCTCGTAGAATTTTCTCTTTTTCCTCTAAGTTGGATAATTTTACAATTATATGCCTTGGCGTGTTCTTCTTGGTGTTTAGCTTAGCCGGCGTCCTCTCTGCTTCCTGTATGAGAGTCGGATTCTCCTTTGTTAGGTTGGGGAAATTTTCTTCCAGGAATTCCTTTGCTATCTTGGCGGTCGATTTGTGTGTTATGTTGTGTTCCGGTAGACCGATTATTCGAATATTATTCCTCTTCATAGCATCTGTCATTGATCTCAGGCTGTCTTCTGTTTCTTTAATTTTCCTATCTGATTGTTTTTCTCGCTTGCTTCATTTGGTTTGAGCGTCCTCGAGTTCACTGATACGGTTCTCAGCCTCCTCAAGCCTAGATATAGCTTCTGTGACCTTTTGTGTGGCCTCTGCTACCTCCTCTGTTAGTTTCTGCAGTTCCTTTTGGTGGATAGTATTCATCCCCTCTATTGTGCATTTCATCCCTTCTATCGTTGCATCCTTATTTTGGTTTGCTTCTCTTAGCTCCTGTATTACTGCAAGCAGAGTTCTGAAGATTTCCTTTTGTGGCTGATCTATATCTGTTTCTTCTATGAGTGACGTTAGGTCTGTTAAAGTGCCTCGTTTTTCTGATTTTTTTGTTGGGAGTGATGTGGTCTGTTGATTTTTCCTTGATCCTTTAATAGGCCCCATGCTTCTGGGAGACAGGAGTAACCTTATTGTGTGGAGGCTCAGGCCACTGTGCCGTCTCCTGGGGTGGCTGGGGCGGGCTGCGTCAGGCTTAGGGCTGGCACTGGGGACCCAACAGGGCCCCAGGTGGTGAGAGCTGGCTGGAGCTCACTGAGGGCTCCTCAGGGACTGCAAAGCCGAGACCCAGGCTCCCCTGCAGGTGGAGTGTTTGATCTGCCCGGGCTGTGAGTGGGCGCGGGGAGGCCCCTTGGATAGCTGCGCAGGCAGCTGCGGGACACTGCAGGGAACAATGGTGTTCGCTCTCCGCCCTTTTGGCGCGAAACCGCAGGGGGTAATGGCGCCGGCAAAGGAGGCTTGGCGCGAAACTGCAGGGGGCAATGGCGCCCTTCCTCTGCTCAGGCTCAGCACCCTGGGGAGGGCACCTACTCTTGTGCCTTGCGCAGGGGGGGCCCTTGGTGGGCAGACTCTACAGCGCGGGGCGCGGCGCTCCGTGGAAGCTCAGGGTCCGGGACAGGCGCGGGTTGAGCTATGGCTCCTGTTGGCGGGAAGTGCTCAGCGCAGGGTCCCCGCCAGGAGTGGAGCTGGCGCTAGGCTGCCAGGGGCTGGCGGGGGCGGGCGGGGGTGGGAGGCCAGCGCACGGAGGGCAGGTGGAGAGGTCCGCGGCAGCGGTGCGGGTGGATGGTCCCCCGTGGGGGTCGCCAGACAACCCGCGGGTCCGCTCCCCTGAGCTTGGATGAATGGAGGGAGGGACGTGGGCCCGAGGGCAGATCGCTGCCCTGCGGGGAGAGGGGAACTGCGGGAGAGGAAAGCTTCTCTCCCAGTGGAGATCCGCGATTGGGGAGTGGGGAGTGGGCCGCTGGAGTAGGCAGGGCAGGCAAGTGGCTCTGGGCTGGCGTCGGGTTTGGGGATGGAGCCTAAGCCGGTCGCCAGTGAGCTCACGGCAGCTTAGTGGCCAGAGATGTCCCACTAGTCCGGTCCTCTTTCACCTAGACCCCTGCTCCGGACAAATACGTGGGGTAGGACTGGGGTGCTGTCCCAGGGGGATATTTCACTCACCAGACTCTTACTATTCAGCTACCTGGTCGCCAATCCCGCTTTCTTTGGAGGAGCTCTCAGAGTATGCGGGTGTCCCTGTCGGCCATCTTCCGGTATCTCTAAACTAATATGTTTTAACATTTTATTTCTTTCAAACAAAAACCCTTTTATTAAGACCTAATCCAGACATCATCCCATTCTACAGTTAAATTGTACCCAGCAGTGTTTTAGAGTTAGAAAACATGTTTTTTCCTTCTTCAACTCCTATTAACTCCCCCATCTCTCTTGCTGAAACCCCCAGGAACCCTTATTCTGTAGAGTCACCCACCCTGTGCTTCATACATTAAGAAACATATAAAAATATATGAGGATCAAAAGTGCTACCAACAATAACAAAACACAGCAGAATTAATCCCTTAAATTTGTAAAAAATCACATAAAATGTTAAAACCCAGATTCAGCACAAAATTCATAAAAGGAGAGATCAAGTGAAAAGTTTTAACCATCAAAGTCAGATGTGTCACTCTGAAATTCTATAGTCATCTCTCCAATACTCTCTGATCACCAGCTTTTTCCACCCCTCAGTTACGGTCAGAGGGAAATCACAGGAGGTGTATTCCCTGTGGAGATCCTGCAAGTGTATTTTGAGCTTCCACTGTCATCCATGGCCTTCTGCATGCCAGAATCTCACAAGTTAAGCTCTGATACTATTTAAAAATTTTTGGTTTTGTTTTTTAAGCTCTGATACTATTGGCTTCTTTGGATTTGGATTATATAATTTACATTCCTTGTAAATCTTTTTAAAGCCTCATCTGTCTCCCTTGGAGTGGCTGATGCTTTTGAACTGCTTACCTTGTACTTAGCATCCCAATGTGAAATCCACTATGCCACCAGGGTAGTGGAGTTGTAAATAACCTTTATTTGCATATATTATATATTAGTTATTTATTATACTTTGTTCTCCTGATTGAAAAACATATAGCTGTAATTTAATTAGGACTGGTACATTTATTAAATTTTAAATGTTAAATAATTTTAAAATTATTTAACATTTAAAATTTTAAAAAACGGTTTCAGATTATTTTAGGTAATTACACTTAGCTGACCATTCTGCACCTCAGGCCATCAAAGATGCTGGGTGTTTTAGAGTCACTTTTACTCATGAAGACTTACAGCAAATAAGTAAACTTCCAAGTCCTGAACCATCCTCACTTGCTCTTAAGTTTGATACCATTTTTGCAGCCACTCTGTCTGTGCTTCTAACTGAGCGTTTTCCTCTGTTTTGCTGACACTCTACCAAACAGGATGTCCTTTCTCTAGGAACCAGTTCCCCTGATCACAGATTCAAAATACGTGTGAAGTCACACTATTCTCAGTTCTAAAAAGCATTCTGAGATATGAGTGTGGAATGTCCTCCTCTTATGACACATTTGCTTTCTTTTGGAAATCAAAGTTTTCATTCCAACAAGCGTTCACTTCCTTGGGACTCCAATGAGTAATCTTACAAAGGAGTCCGCGAACCAGACAGCTCATTCCAGTTCACCTGTTCCCCTCTGTGCCTGGAACACTTGTTTTTGCATCAAGGGAGACAGTGGAGAGCAAGCATTATGAAGGATATGCCACAAGTTTAGCCCCAGAAGTCACCCATTTATTTTCTCAGACTTAGAGATCTTTAGTCAATTATCACACACAGTGCACAGGGAGCATTGTAGAAAGAACTCCAGAGGCCTGCCCGGGCTGTAATAGATCAGCGAGCTCAGGACATTTGAAATCATGCTTTGCACTCATGAATCTGTGCGTGCCTGTATTTCATTGTCAACAGATTTTGAGTAACAGATAGTATGAGAATGACCATGATAATCAGTTTGTAGAGAAGGAAACTCGGTCATACAAGATGAGTACGAAGGATCAGAGTAACTTTAATATTTGTTCCTCCGTTCAAGTATGCAGGGAGGAAATTAAAATTTAGAGGTGAGTGGAGAGAAAAAAAATTGTCCCTGGTGTGGCTGAGAGGTAAGAGAGGAAACCCTCATTCAACAGGAAATCCTCCCTGTCATGCATGTGTCTGTCTAGGACTGGGTGTGTGTGTTCAGTGGGTCCTGCACGCCCCCTGCTGCCCAATGTGTTCCCTGCAGGGGAGGCTTGTGTCGGCTCACACTGACTTCCCTCACTGTTCCTTGCACAGTAATACATGGCGGTGTCCTTAGCAGTCACGGAGCTCAGCTGCAGGGAGAACTGATTCCTCCATGTGTCTCTGGTGATGGAAAGTCGGCTCAGGAATGACGGGTTATAATCTGTACCACCATCATAATCTCTGTATCTCATCCACCACAGTCCTTTCTCTCAGGTCTGGCAGATCCAGTTCCAGTCGTAACCAATGCTGGTGATGGAGACACCAGAGACAGTGCAGGTGAGGGACAGCTTCTGGGAGAGTTTCACCAGTGCTGGCCCTGACTCCTGAGGCGGCACCTGGGACAGGACGCCTGTAAATAAAAATAATTGGAATATGTCAGTCACTTGCAGTTACAACCATCCCCATAGAATCAACACTGATATATGAGACCCTCAGGTTGAGGAACTGTCACCAGGCACAGAACTCACAGAAATGGCATCTTTAGACCACAGTTCTGCTTTCCCAAGGGACCCACAGCCCTGTCAGAAGAGAACTGATAGCTTTCAGTACCCAAGGCTGGGATTTTAACCTAGTGCCTGCAGAATGATTTGCATAGGAGGGAACCCTGTGTTTATCAATAGAGGTTCTTTTGTTTCTTCTGAGGCCATTGTAGGGTAATTCTTCTTTTGAACTTATTTGTGTGTTAGGCTGCAATGAGAGATCTCTTTTCCTAAAAGGTGTGTGTGAATGGCCAAAGGAAAACCCAGCATTTCTGAGCCCAGTGTTCTCTCCCTCCAGCCTTCATTGCTCCTGCCCTGACTGAGGCTCCCGTATATCCTGTGTGTCGAGGGCTGGACAGTATGGAATTATCCTGTGTGTCGAGGACTGGGCAGTATGGAGTTCCTTGAAACCATCAGGTCCACCCGAGAGTATCATCATTGCCCCACACTCTCCAACACCCATGTCTTCTTTAGACACTGATGCTGTGAGGCAGAACTATGGGCTGTCACTCTACGTGCCAAAGCCTCTCTCGACCCTTACAGGAAGTGGGAAGCTGCTTAAGGCTAAAGGGCATGCTCACATTCAGGTCTTTGTGAGAGGAAGCCGGCACACCTGGTTGAGACGCCATCTAGGTCAGATGGGCTTGATTCAGCCAATGGGTTTAACCAGTATGGTCGACCACGCCTCCCAACTGGGGCCCTGAAAATGCCAAAAACTTTGAGACTACGCCTCTCTCCCAGCAGACACTCTGCAGTTCAGTGCCTCCCGGCACTTAATAATTTAAGTATAAATTATTTCAGGAATTGTAAAATCATGCTTTGTTTTGAATTGTTTTCTCTTCAAAAGATATTTGGCGTCAGATGTGCACACATACAGTTTCAACCAACTGGCATTTGGGGAAAAATACAACAGTGGAGAGAAACGGAATGTGTTGAAAGAAGCACATTGAGGGCAGAATTTAATGACATTGAGAGAACACTGGGCCTTCTGGGATTGATTTCAACTTATCCCAAGTTTGATGTGTTTCTCCCTGTCTTCTCAGGAAGAACGATGGATTTTCATTTTCAGGGCAGGAAAATAAGAGATATTTGAACTGCCCTTCCGGAGGAGTTCCCGGAGAGGCTCTCGGCTTGGGTAAATTGGGAAAGTCTAGACACAAGAGGAAACAAGCACTCAGCACCCCTGTCCTTGCTCCCATGGCAAAAACTGTGTCCCCTGTACCCTGAGCTCCCTCTGCTGCCCTCTTGGTCTCCTGACGCTTGAGATGTTTGTCCACGTTCCTTTCACCGTGCCTCCTGGTACTTTTCCCACATAATACATGCCAGTGTCTCCAGGTTTCAGATTATTGCTAAAACATACTTAGCTGGCTGAGCTATCATGGTTGCAGTGTGTTGATTTTGAAGACGGGGCTGTTGCTAAAATTGTCATCACTAGGCTTCTTTGCCACATAACACACGCTTTGTTTCCCAGAGCCTGATAGATCTAGAAACTTGCTATCTGCAGACATGGCAGTGAGACATAGCCCTCTGAGAAAGCTTTCTGAGCCCATCACTGGTCTGTAGCAGCTCTACCTGCACCATTACACCTAGGAGTACAGAGGAGATCTAATTTAAAAGAGTTCTAAGATGAAAAGCACTGTGTTTGATGTTCAAGGTGCTCACAGGGTAAGACATCCATGTCACCAAGAAGAATCCAGAAGGGTGTCACCGCCACAGGTATCTCTGATCAACATGGGAAGAATATGAGTTTGAGTTGTGCTGCCATATTTTACACTGCAGGTGATCCACGTGTGCTGTGTTTGTGGAAGCAGAAGGTTGGCTCTGAGTAGGAAAGGCTGAGCAATGGCCCCTGGAGGGGATGTTCCTGACCCGCGTTCTGTGATTCAATCTCTCCTCTTCATCATTCACACTGACTGTGGACAAACAAGTCCTCCCTGAAAACCATGGGCAGTTTGGTAGAAATGCACGTGGTTGGCCTGAGCTGTGAGCCACAATGAAGGAAATTCCCGAGGATGCCATTTTCCTTGGTGACCTTCTTTCTTGGTAGCTCCATCCTATCCTAAGGACAAGGTTAGTCTATGAGAGATTCAGGCTATTGGGTAAAGTGAGGGTAAAATGATGACTATTTCTGAGCATCCACTTCTCTTAAAAAATAACAAAATGACATTTTATTGATAATTTATCCACATAATATACAATTCAGTAATTCAACCATATCAAAAGGGTTGTATAATCCTTACCACAATCAATTTTACATTATTTTCTCCCCCATAATCATTATCATTTATGTAACTTTTTATTTTGCAAAAATATACTCAAGAAAGCAGTTACCAATTCAACAACTTCTACATGTGTGCTTCGGTGCCACTGACCATTCTTTTTATGTTGTACAACTATTATTTTTATTCTTCTGTGAATTGCTACACACCCATTAAAATGAATTCACTGTCCCCTAAGCAAAAATTCTTCCTCCTTCACGCACAGTAAAATGTTTGGTTTCTTTTTAAAAATAATTTTCTTGATATAATTTTCACACTTCCCTTGTTAAACCAGACCTAAAAAGAGTTCCGTATGCATCATCACAATCAGCTCTAATGTTTCCTCCTGCCTCCCGCACCCTCTGATCACTCCCCAATTACCTTCTCCCTCCCCTTCCAGATAAACCATTGCCTCAGTGGTTGTCTTTATGTATCCACTTCTTCTGTGCTCCAAACAGGAAACAAATAACAGAAACTATAAACAAATACAGAAAGATAGAATAATAGCGCTGGAGGCTCAGGGAATCCAGGGTGGACGATACCTTCAGGACCAGGGGCGTGAGGGGCGAGGCTGGGAGAGTGGAGGGTGAGTGGGTTGGAAAGGGGGAACTGATTAAAAGGATCCACATGTGACCTCCTCCCTGAGAGATGGACTGCAGAGAAGGCGGGGAAGGGAGACTCAGGATAGGGCAAGATATAACAAAATAACAATCTGTGGATTATCAAGGGCTCATGAGGGAGGGGGGAGCAGGGACGGAGGGGAAGAAAAAGAGGACCTGATGCAGAGGGCTTAAGTGGAGAGCAAATGCTTTGAGAGTGATCAGGGAAAAGAATGTACGGATGTGCTTTATACAATTGATGCATGTATATGTGTGGATTGAGATAAGAGTTGTATGAGCCCCTAATAAAATGTACCAAAAAGAAAGAAAATGATTAGGGCAAAGAATATACAGATGTACTTTATACAATTGATGTATGTATATGCATGGATTGTGATAAGAGTTGTATGAGCCCCTAATAAAATATTTTAAAAATAAATAAATAAAGCATACAAAAAAGGGGGGAGCACCCACTTCTCTTCTCATTTCGTCCTCCTCATCTACCTTGGTGGTTGTGGAGTCTCACCTGTCACTTTCCAGGTACTCGATAGAAGTGCCCATGGTTTGTGACAAGATTTAGCTAGATCAGTGCTCTAGGTGATCTTATTCTGAGGACAGGATCTTATAACATGGCTCTGCACAATCCTCGCCTTCATGGGGAGATCACTAAAGATAAGGGCATTAGAGCAAAGTGTGGTGAAGAAAGCAAATGGCGCAAGGCTATCGATTATCTGGGGTCTTAAAGGTCTTGTCATCAAACAAGCACCAGTCTAAGTGAGGCGTCAAGTAAGTCCACACTGAAGAAGCACATCAGCCTGTGTGATCCAAAGATGGTGACAACAAAATACAAATATGATGAAGGGAAAAGTTTCAGAGCTACAATTGTGAACCTCCACTTTGTTAAAGGCTAAGTGGACAGTGGGAACTCAAAGTCCATCTGGAGAATATCTAGTCATATTAGGCCTTTGGCAGATCCTCTTGACAAGCTTTATTATCAGACAGAGATGACTGCAAACTTGATCATAGTGGATCAGACCATGGCATAATATGATACTTGGTCAGTTGACCTACCTCTTGACCCAACCTGAATTTGCTCTAGGGTCAAGTATTTCTCACTTGTTCTACAACAGATCCCCACCCACCTCTGGACTTTAAAATACTGAAGGTGAACTTTCCTTTCTTACTCTTTACTTTCATTTTTATAATGTTTTTATTCTCTTCCTGCTGTTTTGTTTTTGTGTTTTATTGTTTCTATGTGTTTTATTGTTTCTATTGGGTTTCCAAGTGTGTTAAGCACAGAAGGAGTGGATACTTAGAGACAATAACTGATACATTGGTCTGGGGCATGTGGGGAGCAAAGGAGTCAGGAGGGTGAGGGGATTTGGGGAGCAAGCAATGAATGCAAGAGGGGGAGGGAACATAAGAATTTGTTATGATATAGGTATATATATATATATATTTACAATTCTTTTAAAAAGTGATTTAACTATGTAAGTGTATTACATGTGAATATTATATTAAAAACCCCTACATTAAAAGCCATCAATAAGGCAAAGCCCAGGATGATGTAGAATAGCTGCTGCTTCAGAGAGGGGTTCCTGCATAACCAAGGATGAGGCTCCCAAACCCAGTCCCAATGCCGGCTCCAGAGACACCACTCCAACTGTTCCAGTCCCGGCTCCAATGAGCTTGGCTGCTGTGTCAATGTCCCTTGAGATGGTGCTGACTAGAAGCTTCGACAAGGGATCAGTGAGGTCAGGGAATGTGGGACTCTCGAGCTGATGAAGTGCTCATCTGTCAGTGTCTCCAGTTATTTCGGCACCTACACAGACAAGGGTCGAGTCAACAACTGGGAGGTGTTCCTGACCAGGGAAAGGGTGGAGATGAATTTGGTGCAGGCATACATTTTTAGGGGATGAGGAGTAGTGTCAGGGGAGTTGCTCTTGGTGCAGAGAAGATAGACAGCTCTACACCTATTCTTGATATGACTGAATTATTGAATTGAAGCATATGTACATGAAGTTACAATAAAATTGTTTTAAGGAAGAATGTTGTCTGTTACTTATGCAGACCTTCAGATAGGGCTTTGGTTAACAGGCTCATGGCCAAGAGTCTCTCTTTGTGAATAAAATTCTATCAGCACACGGCTATGTCCTTCTCTACTGCTTGCTGCTATTTTCACACTCCGTCAGTTGGGTTCAGTAATAGTCTCCAAGAGTATATGACCAGTGGAATCATAAAGTATGATTTTCAGGCCTTTTTCAAAAAAGAAATTTGCTGATCCTTGATCTAGGGGAAGAGTCAGGAAGAAAAACAGCAAGACATTCGGAAATATATAATTTTAAACTATAATGATTATTTGACAGAATATAATATTTTAAAATTTTCACTTGAATGGATAGGTAAGAACTACCTACCATGGTTGTACAGTGGTGACTTGCCCAGTAGTTAAATGAAAAGTCAATCATTCAGACCCAGCAACTGCTCTGTGGGAGAAATTTTTGGTAGAATAACCTCATAAGGAACTACAGGCTTGGTATTCTTATATGAGAAGTTCTCATCTGTCCTATAGGATTACTAGGAGTTGGAAATGATCAGTTTTAGCAGACTTTTAGTTTGGGTGAAAAGCAACTTTTTTCAATATATTATACTTGAATAAATGACACCAATTTTCAAACCACCAACTTTACAGCCATTAGTTGAGTCCTTAACAGTTAGCACTACCCAGGAACTTCACTGAGTCTGCCTGAAAGCTATTCGACTGTGGCAGTTAAGTGATTTCCTGTCAACTTGCAAAGGAATGAACTCTAGCCTGTCAATCAGTTTGCAGCTAAATGACCTAATTTGGAGGTGCAAATAAGATAAACATCTCACTAGAGGCCACATACATTCTCTCCATGCGAGGCATTCCTGTTCACAAGTCACATGGAGCTACGCAAATAGCAGCCAGAGCCTTGGAGCTGGAGGAGTCCCATGGAAACCCATGTTAGCACTAAGATGCTTTCAAGGCCACTGGATCCACAAGACCTTCCACCCACTAACTAGCCTGTGATCTGCCTGTACTCAGCGTTGTTGCATATGTTGCATGAATCGAGAGGAATTTACAGATTGGTGTCAGACATATGGACTACTATTGGACTTATAAGTTTGATCTGTCCTGGGCTGGTATGCTTTCTCAATTTACAATTGCTGCTTCTATAAAGCTCTTTCTATACACATAGAAGTGCCTATGAATTGATTTCTACAATCCACCCAGACTAACATACTGACCTCAAGACATATGCTGATCACCCCTGACAGAGTAATATACACTCCCTGTAGAACAAGCTCATTTGTTTGTTTTCCTCTCCAACAGAATGTTTTCTCTTCTTACAACTTTGAATCCACAAATATTAAGGGTAGGCACTGAATCATAAACAATATAGATTCCAAGTGGGAAACTATGAGATGAAGAACCCTGGATCAAAGTAAGAAACCTGACTTGAAACTCCCTCTCCAAATGCTCCAGAGTCAGAATGCTTCCTTCTTTTCAGGCCCTTACAGCACCCTACAATACACAGCTCCCTCCCTGCATGGGCGGTTCGTATCTGTACTCACACTGACTTCCCTCCGTGTGTCTTACCCACCGTAATACATGGAATTGTGATTGACTTTTAGACTGTCCATTCGCTGATACAGTGTGTTCTTGGCAATGTTTCTAGAGATGGTACACCAGCCTTCACGGAATCTACATAATATGCGATAGCAACAGTACTAATATGTGAAACCCACTGTAGGCCTGGAGCATGACTGATACAGGTCACAGCAGTGCTACTGAAAGTGAATCCAGAGATTGCACAAAAGAATCTCAAAGACATCTTAAGCTCCCTCAAGTCTCCTTCAGACCCAGCCGGTTGCACATTAGTGTTGACACTTGCAAACACAGAATATGCTGGTCATGAAAACCATGACATATTTCCAGTCTCCTGCTCCACACACTAGCTCTCAATAAAATGACTTGTTAAAATACCTGAGTGAGACAAGTCTGTGTTCATACAAACTACTGAATGGGCTTACCTGGGGACTCTGGTACTGAGGATCTTTTCCCAGAGCTGTATGGTTGGGAATGGTGTGGATTTTATTAGCAGAAGGGGCGGGGGGCGGTATTTGCATATCTTCCTAATATACAGTGGCAACTATGGCTGAATATTTTCAAAATGCTCACTGTTCCACCTTAAACGTAAATGAGTCTCCCAGAAGGATTCATTGGGATTATTACTTGGAAATGGTTCCTTATTATGTGATTGCGATACACAGAATACAGTCCTGTTCATATTGTTTCATACACAATAAGCGATTTATATATAGCTGATTTAAGACAGTATGTATGCTCATTTGCTTAACATATTTCACTCAATTTATTTCATTTATGTGGCAATAGACCCATAAGTTTATATCTAGTCAGCATGAATTGATTTTAATGCTTAACATCTTAGAGAAGGAACAAGCATATACTACAATTTATCTCTTTTTAGACATTTAGGTTATTTCTCATTTCTGGTTTTATAATGAAAGTTACTATTTGGGTTGAAATAAAAGAGAAGAGAAAAAAGCATTCACATTAATATTACAAGAAATCACAGTAACAGACATGGCCTTACAGTAAACTTTTCTTCAACACAATTGTAATATTAACAATAAATATCATATTTTTAGTGAGAGCGTTCCCATTAGGACAGAAACACACCAAAGTCTTAACTTTGCTAGAGAAGATGTCTTAGATGACATTGGAACTGCATAAAGATTTTTCTAAAATATTTAATAGTTTAAAGCCTCTTGTGTCAAAGTCAATAGGATCTCCCAGAAGCACAGACTTACGACAATACTTGCTTTATTGCAGAACATATCTTAAGATGTAGATAACAAATGTGGCGAAGAAAGCTGATGTTGCCTGGCTATCGAAAGAGATAGTGTCTGGGGTCTTAAAGGCTTGAAGGTAAACAAGCGGTCATGTAGCTCAGAAGCAACAAAGCCCACATGGAAGAAGCACACCAGCCTGGGCGATCACGAGATGCCAAAGGGACCAGGTATAAGGCATCATGCAAAAAAAAAATGTGTATATATATGTGTATGTGTATATATATACATACCATAGTGAATGAAGGGGGAAGTGCAGAGTGGAGACCCAAGGCCCATTTACCGGCCACTGGAGATCCCCTCACAGAGGGGTTTAGGAGAGGAGATGGGTCAGTCAGGGTGTGATGTAGTACTGATGAAGAACACAGCTTTCCCCAGATCCAGCATGCTTCCTCCCCCAACTACCATGATCCGAATTCTACCTTGCAGGACTGGATTGGGCAGAGGTTGTACACTGGTGCATATGGGAGCTGGAGGCACAGGGAATCCAGGGTGGATGATACCTTCAGGAGCAGGGGTGTGAGAGGTGATACTAGGAGAGTAGAGGGTGAGTGGGTTGGAAAGGGGGAACTGATTATAATGATCCACATGTGACCTCCTCCCTGGGAGCTGGATGGCAGAGAAGGGGGCGTAGGGATACTCCAGATAGGACAAGATATGACAAAATAACAATCTATAAAATATCAAGAGCTCATGAGGGAGGGGGGAGCAGGGAGGGAGGGGAAAAAAAGAGAACCCGTTGCAAAGGGCTTAAGTGGAGAGCAAATGCTTTGAAAATGATTAGGGCAAAGAATGTGCGGATGTGCTTTATACAATTGATGTTTGTATATGTATGTACTGTGATAAGAGTTGTATGAGCCCCTAATAAAATATTTAAAAAAAGAGGTAAGTAACAAACAAAATTGATTTCCTTCTAATCGCTTGATGGTGGCTAGGGTAGCAGGAGAGTAATCACTGACAAAATGCAACCAAACTTACCTCTCCTGAAACTCAACAGAATAAAATCACTGAAAGGCTAGGTGTACATTCATAAAAATCTATATCTGACACAGATAAGAACAAATCTGAAATTATGTCCAGAAGTTACTCTTCAGTTTGTTTGTGTATGAAATCTTCCATTTCAAGAGGAACATAGACATTTGTAGCTGAAAATATTTTTCAACAAGGGAAAAAGGAAAGGGCAGGCACAGCTTCTCGACCTTTGCAGGAGGAAAGAAACAACGAAAAAGTCGTATCTCAGATGCAGGTTCTAAAAGGAAAGAAATGGGCTTACTTCAGGCAATGGTAGTTACCTGGACTTGAGGTGGGTGATCTTCAGTGGGGCCTTATACCCTGGGTACCATCAATCCTCCAAGGCCAAGCCAAGCAGCTCTTCTACTGAGGCATCTTGAGCAGGTTGCTCCGGAGGTGTAGTGGAATAAACTGTACCACACACTTTGTGTTCAGTGGGGCAGTCATTTCCCCAGCAACCTTTCTGTTCATACTATGGACATTACTTTCTTGGAGGTAACAAATTAGGACATACATTTGCCCATGGCCCCGAGTGGGAGCATCTGAAGCAGGGTGCTCATGGTTCACTCGTGGGCGGCCCAATAACTAGTTTAGATACACCCACTCGGTCCTGGAGGGCACTTGCTAACATTTGAAATTTAACCTTAAGTCTTGATAGCTTATATAACTTTTCCTGATCCTCGCTACTGTTGAAAACTTTGAATGCTGCACTGCGATCTTGCTGTGAAGTCTGGGGCCACAGTCTAACTTTTTAAGGTTTCTTTTAATGTCTGGAGCTGATTGTGAGATGAAATTTGAGTGACGTACAATGATCCCTTTTGGTGTAGTAGGGTCTACTTTCATATATTTAAACCTTCTGGAAGATGATGTGACAGAAATTTGGCAGAATTTTCTTTTGGTTCCTAAATGATTTCCCTAATTTTGTCATAATTGGCTGCTTTATTTGAGGCTTTTGGCAAGCCCTCAATGAGATGAAAATCATATCATTTTGAAGAATTGGGTGCTCATGATCATCTGATAATTCTAATTAGGGTTGTGCTTGGGAACTGCCTTGAAGTCCACGGGCTTAACCCAGTCTGGGCATACCCTTCATCAGCTCTCTTTGTGCAGCTATCCAGATTCTCTCCCGATCTTCAGGGGTCAAGATAGTTGTTAAAATCATATGGATGTCATGACAGGTAAGATCATATGACTGAGTGAGATATTTAAATTATTTTATTGTTTATCTTTTATTTCATAATCATAAACTTAACTCTGCTTTCCAGCTAGACACAGGAGAAATAAGGAAAGTAGGAAACCTGAGTAACTGGAGGGAGAGCACAAGATTAAACGATACTGCAAGCACATTGGGAACAGAAGGGTGATTTCTCAAGCTACAAAAGGAATGGTCTGGTGCTTAAGATAAAACATGAAAATTCAGATCAAATTTAATTAGAGTTGTCCACAGTCAGCAATGGTGATCTTCTTGCTGGTTTTGCCATTCGTGGAACCAAAACGCTCCATGGCTTCCACAATATTCATGCCTTCTTTCACCAGACCGAAGACCATGTGCTTGCCATCCAACCACTCAGTCTTTGCGGGACAGATAACTGACTGGGAACCGTTCGTAGTGGGCCCAGTATTTGCATAGACAGGGTGCCAGGACTTGTGTGCTTCAGGATGAAGTTCTCATCTTCAAATTTCTCTCTATAGATGGACTTGCACCAGTGCCATTATGGCATGTGAAATCACCACCCTGGCAAATGAACTCTGGAATGCGCCTGTGAAAGAAGGAGCCTTTATAACCAAAGCCTTTCCCCTCAGTACTCAGAGTGCGGAAGTTTTCTGCTGTCTTTGAAACTTGTCTGCAAACAGCTTGAAAGAGATGCAGCCGAGGGGCTCACCATTGACAGCTATGTCGAAAAACACAGTAGGGGTGACCGTGGCTGGACCAGAAACCCTAAAAATTCAAGCAGCAGCATCTGCAAAGCCGATATTTAAATTCTTTAATGTAAGTGTCTGGGTCCAATGTATAGCATCTAAGATGTTTTCCTAAGCCTGAAAAATAATTTAACAAAAAAGGGATCTGAATTTTTACTAGCCTCTCTGCTCCTGCAACATCACAGAGGGTACTGAGGGGGGATAGGATTGAGCATGGATGCTTTGGATTTGAAGGAGCTGTCTTTGTGCTGGAGAGGGCTGGACATAAAAGAATGAGAGGTGGAGATGGTGCTGGCAGTAGGGGACAGGTGTCAGATGTCTTATAACATGGCAAGGGTGGGAGGGGAACTGGTGACAGAGAGGTGGGAGGACTGGACAATCATGGTATGGACAAGGGAGGAGTTTGGGTAGAAAGTGTATGAGGTAACAGGGTAGGGGATACTGGATTACAGAGTGTGGGCTCAGAGGTGGTGGGAGGGTGTTGAAACAAGGCAGGAGTGGGAGGAGGTGGTGAGGAGGAAGGCTGAAGAAGAATGAGACACTATAGCAAGAGATATAGGGTTACAGTCTGGCAACTGGGAGAATGTAGCAGCATCCTGTGGGTTGGAGAAACCTGAAGGAGGTTGTAAAGGGGAGGGGAGAAAGAAGGCACAGCTGCAGTTTGGTCAGAGACAATAGGCACTGAAATTGGCGGCATATCATGAACAGAAGGATCACAGACTGATTCTTAGTCTGAGAGAGGAACATTCTCCTGAACCAGTAGGACTTGCATAGTGGAACAATTCTGAAATAAATGAGGTTGAGCACAAAGGAGAAAACTTGGATATACGGAATATCAGAATATATTTTGTAGATTAAAAAGAAATTATTGAGATCTTGAAAAAATTTAAAATCAAGTATACCACCTGGTGACCATCTTGAATTGTTGTCCAATTTGTACTGCAGTCATGCATTATTACATGAGAAAATCAATTTTCCCCTATGAATAACTGATTTAAGACCGAGTGAATTGAAGTTTGCCAGTACACAAACTAGAAGTATTTTATGCCATTGCTTAGTGTGGTAGTTATATAAACATTTGACAATTTGATGATTAAGACTGAAGGGGTGGAGTCCAGCCTGCCAATCAAAATATAACCAATGGCCCCTGTGTGGGTACGGCCTTCTCCTGACAATTTTGGAATTCCGGAATTTCCTTCTTGGAGGCAGGAGACAGTCTCTCTCTCTCTCTCTCTCTCTCTCTCTCTCTCTCTCTCTCTCTCTCTCTCTCTCTCTTTCTCGGCTCACTCTCTTAGAGACGCTCTACTGACCAGACACATGATACTATGCTGATAGACCCCATGCCCTGGGAACTAGAGAAGCCACATGGAGACCCCTGCCAATGCTGAGATGCTTACACCACCACTGAATCCAGACTTTCTACCCACTGGCCTGTGATTATCCTGCATTCAGCATCATTGCATGTGTTTCTTACGTCTGAAGGGGACTTCATGGATTGGTATCGGACATATGGGCTAATATCAGACTTATGGGCTTGAACTGGACTGGGTGGGAATGCTTTGTTAATGTACAATTTCTCTTTATATAAACCTCTTATACACACGACTTTCTATGAATTTCTCTAGCCTACCTGGACTAACACACTGAGCATTCTTACAACCCATTTTAAAATGCTGAGTGAAAATGTGAGCTCTGTTATATGAGGTAGTAAAACAGGAGAGCATCCTTACACTGGGTAATTACCACCTAAGCCCCCGGGGCTGGGAAGACAATCTGACTGAGCAAAGCTTTCTGGTACGTGGACATTTTCAGAAAGGCCAAGAGAAAATGAGCAGATGACCTTGAAGTAGGGAGCTTTGGATTTAACACTCACCAATGTGTTGTCAGAGGGTCTTTAGCTGAAGATGTGGAGATCCCTCTGTTAGGCTCACTGGCTTGAAGGGGGTCCAGGAAGGCTGCTAGGAACTTTAGAGGCTAGGGAAAGGAAAGTGCCACTCCAGTCCTAGCCTCGACAGCCCCCCACCTTCCCCGTGCAGGCCACCATATCTCAGGTTTTACAGAGATAAGAGACAGAGTGAGACCTTTAATTTATAGATTTATTGAGGGAGGTGTGGTTTGTAGGGAACAGGAAATCATAGGGGTTTAGAATAGTTAGGTAAGAAAGGTTAGAGCTGGCCCTTCGTCTAAAGCCAGAGGATTAGCTAAATTAAAATGTGTAAAATCCATGAGACCCACTATTACATAAGAGAACATGAACAAACTACAGTAGAATTGGTGAGGAAGGGGTTAAACAGCTCTAATGTCTGCTGCAGAACCTGCAGAAAGAATCTAAGTGGGAGGGAGAGCCAGCCTTACAGGTAGAGAGAAGAGGTGAGAGCAAAAGAGGCCAGAGCAGCAGGAGGGTAGAAGGAGCCCAATCCAATCCAGGCTCAATTTGAGTGTGTAAGTCTTTGGGATATCTGTACTCTTTTTGATAGGAGGGTTCCCCCACATCTTTGTGGGTGGTCTGGATAACTCCAATGGACTGGCTGCCAGCTTCCACAGACTGACAACACAGCTGGGTGGCAAGATAGATGGAGGAAGCTTTGTAAACATAAGAAACCTATGCTTTCCTTAGTAAAGGCTTCCAACGAACCCTAGAAGGGTTCTGGCCCTTCTAGAGACCTATAAGCTTTTCCCCAAAATACTGGGTCTCCCTTTGACTGAGTTCCAGGTCACTGAACCCAATCTTTCTAGGGCAGGGTGTGTCTCTTCTTCTCCTGCCAGCTGCCAAGGTGTTCACTAAGAGCCACCGAACTGGGCCATCTCCTTGAGGCCCCAGTCCTGGAAGGGCTTAGCCCAGCAACCTGGGAATGCCAATCAGTTTCAGTGCATGGTGGCTGCACTGGAATACCACTTCTACACCCACAAGGCTGAGGCTCCCTGCGGCCACACAACAGCTGGCACTAAGAGCCAGGGAGTTTCTAGAACTGGACCTTGGGTTCTCCCCCGGCCCTGCTTCAGAAGAAGGTACCGCACAGGTGACAAGTCTTAGCAAACCTCCGGAGGAAGCCCTAATGTTTTGCGCACCAGCTGCAGCCACTAGCTTCTGGAGACGCGTGCTCTTCTTCGTAGTGAGAGAAACAACAGACCCCAGGGCTCACCGTTGAGCTGATGAGGTGCAAGGAGTCTCTGGGAGAAGGTATCGATGTATGGAAACAATGAAAAGGGGGGTGAGCAGAAACCCACAAGGCAACGAACCTGGGAACCTCGAAGACAAGACCCCCAGCCTGGGATTACCTTTCTCCAACAGGGATTTCCACCAAGAACCCCAACCAATCCAAAAGTTGGGGGATGGGACACCAGCTCACCTCTCACCAGGAGAGGAGCGTCCCCTGGGGAAGGTGAGGAGAAGAGAAAGGTCGCTTACACCCCAGCAGGACTTCTGTGTGCACCAGGGTACCCCAAACTGGCTGCTGCCCACACGCACATGCTTGGGAAAGAGCGCCCCTCACCTGGGAGCGCTGGCTACTACGCAGAGCTAAGGTACCAGGAGGTTCTCTCGCACCACATGCAGCGCACAGTAAGTAGGACGCTAGGACGCGCCCAATAAGCCACACTTCCGGCTGGGACATCGCCACTTCCACCCCATCTCTGAGCACCCGGGTTAGGAGGAGCCGGCGGGGTTGGTCTCTGCCTTCACTTCACCTTTGAGGCGGTTCTGGACCGGACCATTGGCTTGGATGCACACACCCAGGTGTCTGGGGAAGGGAAGAACCAGAGTGCTGTTTAGGCTGGGGGCGGGGCCAGAGGCGGGGCCTGGGGCGGCGCAGGGAGGAGCCAGTGATAGTCCTCCCGCAACAATGGGCCCTCAGACTTTGATAATGATGGCCAAGTCACCTGAGGGCAGAAACGGTACTTTCTCCCAGCACCGAGAGTGTGCATGGGAGACATAAAACGATGTACAACGTACGTGGACTGTGTAAGCTTGTGATCAGATTCCCCAGATGGGGCATCCTCCTCACTAACATGAACCATCCAGCCATTCAACCCTGCCACGGTGTTAATGGTGCTGACGCAAGAACCGAAACTAATGACCTTTGAGGTGAATGAAGGGCCATTCTGCTCCCCAAAGCATTGTCATGTATGAAGACTGCCTTTAGGAAAAAAGAAGTAGCTGGCATCAAATGCTCTAGGTAAATTTTATGTCAGAGTAACAAAATTTAAATATAAAACAAGCGGGAGCACTAAAACGTGATGGGAGAAGGGGGAGGGGAGTTGTTAAACTTGACTGTCCTTAGAGTTGGAGTTTGTGCTTTTATCTTGTTTTATTTTGCTTGAATGCTATTGGGGCAGTTAAACATGACAGTTCGATTCAATTATGCATATCATGATTTCCCCACTCTGCTAATTTAATTTATCACTCACCAGAGGTTCTATCAATCCAATGGTTTCAAGTGCATGGGCAGAATTTTTGTAGAGACTCTTCCAAATTGCGAGGTCTGGATTTTAAATTTAATTCCTCCAAGTAACTCTTGTCTGTTGGGTCTCTCACAACAAGTGCTTATGGGACAGATCAAAGTGAAGCATGTCCCTATTAATTTGCATCCATAAAGACTATGCTTCTTTTATGGCTGTTATACTAGATAATTTCATTATGAAAGTTCTAGTCAGATTCCAAAGTTGCTGGCTGAAAACGGAGATACAAGAATTTCAATATTGTTACATTTCCCAATTTGGTGAGATCATTCCACAGACGATGGAAAACTGTCGCCTAACTTTATAAGGAATCAAAAAAAAAGTCACTTATCAGCAAATATTTACTGAATTAAACTGATTTATGTTGCCAGTTCTGATGGACTCGCCATATCCTTAAATCTTGGGAAACAGAGACTAGATTTTGCAAAGAAAAGGGGACTTCTCTTGAAATACCTGCCCTGTTCGACTGGGTAGGCTAGAGAAACAAATCCAGGGACACTCATAATGTATACGAAAGAGCTTTATATCAAAGTGTAATTGGATATCAAGAAAACATCTCAGCCCAGTCCAGACCAAGTCCATAAGTCTGATATTAGCCCATTACTCCAATACTAGTCCATATATTCCTCTTCAGACTCATGCACCACATGCAATGATGCTGAATGCAGAAGGATCACAGGTCGGTGGCTGAAAATTCTTGTGTATCCAATGGCAGTAGACTTTCTTAGTGCTGGCTCAGGTCTCTATGTGGCTCTTTTGGCTCTCTGAACAGTGTGAAGGTGAAGCAGAGAGAAAGAAGTTGGCCAACTTCCAGGGAGAAAGAGTGGAAGTTCCCAGAATTCTCATGAGAAGGTCAAGCCCACCAGGAAGCATCATGGAGCTGTGACATGAATGACAGGCTAACCTTCACCCCTAGACTAATTTATCAGGTGAATATGAAATTATGTAACTACTACACCTGCTTTCATGTGAGGTTTTCTGCCCCCATGGATAAATCATGAATTGTCAAAAAAATAAAACAAGCAAACAAAAAAATCAATCACTGCGATCGAGTCAATATGGACTCAGAGGGATGCTTATAGGACAGGGTAGAACTGCCCTTGTGAGTTTCCAATTCAGCGTCCAAATTAAGTTCCCATGGTTCAGATGTTTACATATTTTTGCAGTAGTTGATTTCACAGTACATGATTTTACATTTACCCTGTAATTATAATTCATGAAGTGTTGTTTTACTTCCAGTATTGCTGCTTCCAACCCAGTAGCTGCTTTTAACAGACTAGATACTTTCAACACAGCAGCTGCTCTCTACAAAGTAGCTGCTCTCTACACATGTGTTACTGGTAAGCAAAAGCACATTATGGCACTAACCCTGTCACACACACTTGCATTTGTACGGGGTGTATGTGATTGGGTTGGAGTTATGATATCATTACGCCAGTTACTCATATGTGGGTGTTTTTTGCATATGGGAGGATCTGCCTGGAGACAGATAGAGGATTGGTGTCTTGGTTCCTAAGACCATCAGAAATATGTGTTTTCTGATGGTCTTAGGCGATCCCTGCAAAACGGTGTTTGTCTGGGTATTTTAGAGAAACAAATCCAAAGAAACTCGTGTATCAGAGAGAGTTTTATATAAAGGTTAAGTACACATCGAGAAAATATACCAACGCAGTGGTACCCAAGCCCACAAGTCCAAGATTAACCCTCATGTCTGACACCAATCCATTAAGTCCTCCTCCACCTCACAAAATACACACAATGACTGGAGGAAAGCCAAATCAGAGAACATGTAAACATCTCAGTGCTGGAAGGGGTCTGCCACGGCTGCTCCAGGGCTGTATTGGGGTAGGTCCATGCGACTTCTCCTTGGGGATGTCTTGCAGGAAGTGAACCTTGTCAGCTTAAGCAGAGAACTGGCCAAGGCCGCTGCACCCTGGTCCGACCATCACAACGCAAGAGACCTGGGAACTAGAAAGGCAAGGCTCACCGAGTCATTTATCCCTCGGCCCTTCAAACAATCCCACATGTGTTTATCGGCCAGGTAGGCACAATAAACTAATTACCTTGAGTAGTTCGACCTTCAAAGGGGTATCGATCCTCCAAGTTGAGAACCAGTGCTCTATAGGGTTTATATCAGTCTTAAGTGACTGGACAGATGTGAATTGTATGTTTGGGGTCCAGCCTCTAGCGTTGCACCTGAGATAGACCCAAGGTAACAAGGACAATCACAGTTAGCCATGTGTTCAAGAGGAGCATCTCCCCACTCTCATGTCTGAATTCCTAAGGTACTCTCCTCTGGAAACAGCTCCCAGAATGGACTCACTTGATTTGATTTTTCTAAATATAAATCAACCAGTTTTTAGGGAAGAGGCTGAAAAGAATTTATTTCTACATAAGTCCAATGGTCACAAATCATAATATGCTTCATAAAGGAAAGGCAGATGAACCACTCAAGAGAGATTTGAAAACAGTTTCCCCTTGCAAATTAATGGATTGAAACCTGAGGACACAGGCTTGAATGACCCAGCAAACTATAGTGAAGAGCAGTCATTGTGAACTCCAATGAGGCTAACCCTACTCTCTACCCCTGGTTTTCCCAGCTTTCCACCTGACCACTTTTTAGCACTTATTTCATGGAATATATTTGTTTTCCCTTTCCACAACTTTTTACCTTATGCTACTATTTCCTTTATAAAGCTTTACAGCAATCCCTTTCTCGTTGTTGTTCTACTAATTCTACTACTTCTGCTTCATCTTCGTTTTCTTTTACATTAAGAGAAAATAGAATGGTTCCTACTGGAATTCCTACTAAATCTGTTGCTAAAATCCAAATTTTGTTTGAACAAAATAAACTAAAAACCACAGCAGACCATCCTATTTGTGCTCTCACTTGCACCTACTCCTGGATCCTGGGCCTGTGCTTTTTGGGCCTGAGCACACCCATTACCCTGAATTCCCTTCAGTTCAACTCCAACCCTGTGCTGCAGGGTGGTTTATATGGGAACTCACATTAACTTTCCCTCACTGTGTCTTCTTGCACAGTCATACGCAGCCGGGTCCTCCACGGCCACAGTGCTCAGGTGCAGGGAGAACTGGTTCTTGGATGTGTCTGGGTTGATGAATAGATGATCTCTGAAGGATGGTGTGTATTCGCTAAATCACTCTTACCTGTAGAAGCTCCTTCCTATCCACCCAGGGCCTCTCCCAGGGCTGCCTGATCTGCTCCCAAATAGCGCTGGTTCTGGAGCCTGTGTCCCCAGTGATGGTGCAAGTGTGCGTGAGGGTCTGTGATGCCCTCACCACCTCATGGTCTGACTCCTGCAGCTTCACTTTGGACGGGACACAAGGAGACTTACAAAACAAGTATTAAATATCCCACCTGTCATTAAAACTGCTGTGACCTACTGTATCTCCCTGCCACTGACACGATGGGAGACACAGTACCATCAAAATGAGAAAAAGAATGCAAGCAGACCTTTCTGTATCAGAGTCTCCCTGGTACAGCAGGCTCTGGAATTCTGCTGGTTCCAGAGGGGAATCTTGAGGGTGGGGTGGGTGTTCATATCATTTAAATAATAAACCACACCAGGCTTTTGCTTATGAGTGTTACTGGCTGTTATCAGAGGGTCAGAGGATGACTATTAAGAGTGTGCTAATTGACAGGGCTCACAGCTCCACATGGAAGCTTCTCCAGAGCTGGTTCTTGAAGCACGTTGTATGGCAGTGATATGTAAGCAATGAGAGTGGGGTGGCCCACAGGCATACACTGAATTTATACCCTCCCAGATCCTAATATTTGCAATCATAAAATTATCCGAGTTCCAGTGTACCTTGTATTGTTTGATTTGAAAAAATGCATCCACTAGTGTGTGCATTAATTTATTCATTTGAGTTCTGAGAGCTATGAACACGCCAGACATTCTTCTGCACTGAGGGAAAATCAGTAAACCACGCAACTGAGCTAGGAAATGAATGATCTCTTCCTCAAAAACTAAACCCACTGCGAGTGCACCTGTCCTGATTCATGGGAACCTTATAAGATTGATTAAAGCTGCTCATAGAAATTCTCTGACTGTAAATAATAACAGGAAAAGACAACCTCATCTTACTTAGGAGGAATGGTTGGCTGGTTTGTGGTGAGCAACCCAATACTTATCCCATTACATCACCACATCTCTGTATATCTTTATACTAAGAAGCCCATATTAAGGGCTTTTTAAATGTCACTTTGAGAAGCCAAGTGGTGATACTTTCAATATTATTATATGAATATGAGCCCTGGACTATGAATAAGGGGTCCATAACCAAATTTATGGCCATTCACTTACCTTTTGGAAAAGAATGTTGAAAGTACCATGGACTGGGCTATCAATATAACAAGCAGATCTCTTGTGAGGGAAACATAGCCTGGGAGTTCCTTAGAATGAAGGATGGTGAGACTTAGTTTCATGTACTTGAACATGTTATCATGACACCAGTCCATTGAGAAAGACATCATCAATGATAAAGGGGATCAGTAAAGAAGAAGGTGATGGACTGACACAGTGGCTGTAACAATGGGCTCAAACATATTTATTGTGATAATGGTGCTGAACTAGGCATTATTCAGTTCTGTTTTGCGTTGAATCACTGAGATTTGAAATTGATTCTGTGGCACTTAACATCATCAAAATTAAATGAAAAGACACAATATTCTTCCAAAGTTGAATGACAGTGCTGGGGAAAGGATATATGTTTTATTTTCCGTAGCAAAAGGAAATATGTAACAGACTACACTCTTTATAATTGTTCTTATGTGGAATTTCATTTTGCCTTGGTTAAATATTGGTTGCAAAAGTCTTGTCTTCGTATTTATAGAACATTAAGCATCCAAGGTTGTTTGGGTGCAGGAACATAAAGACTCTTAGTGACCCTACATGAAAGAGAACTCTCTGAAAGGATTTTCTTTTCTGTAATAATGATGGGATAACCTTATCAGGTCTTTAACCAACTGAGTCACCATGTGGTTTTGAACTGCCAACCTTTTGGCTAGAAGTTGAGCATTTAATCATGCCCACATAGTTTTGTGGTCCAGGTTCTACTACATATAATTTACATGTATCTACTTTTACTTCCTACAGGTGAATATTTATGTGTATGTTGACTGGTCTTAAGACATTATGTAGAGTTCTTCTAGGTCAATACTATTACTATTATTTGTTCCTTGAGTGTTTAATATGGGATTCTGTCCAATGCATTGTGTGATTTTAGTAGTAACCCTGGGCACCGTCTTCAGTGCCAGAAACACCTCCCAGAATTGTGAAAACTAAGAGTGACTCCTGTAATGTCCAAATACCCCATAAGACATATCAAGGAATTGATGCATTTGGGTTATGTTGTGGCAGTTTCATCATCTCTTATCAACTTGGGAAGGGATGGAGTCTAGCCTGTCAATGAGATCTCAGCTTGATGACTTCATTTGTAGGTGCAAAGGAGATGAATATCTCCCTGGAAGCCAGACCCAGATAGCATCTCTTCTTGTTGAGACATTCCTGTTTACAAAGCCACATGGAGCTACACTGATGCAGCTAGAGCCCTGGAACTGGACGGGCCATGTGCAGACCCATGACAGTGCTGAGATGCTTCCATCACCATAAGAACCACAAGACTTTCCACCCACCGGCCTGTGATCTACATCATTGCATGTGTTTCATGAATCTGAAGAAGAATTTATAGACTGATATCAGACATAGGGGCTAATATTGGACTTATGGACTTGATCTAAGCTGGGATGTTTTCTTAATATACAAATACTCTTTGATATAAAACTCTTTCTTACACACATGTGAGTTTCTCCCTGGATTTGTTTCTCTAGTATACCCAGAATAGCACATGGTGTTAGAGAATAATATTAAATCTGTCATGGGCTGCCTGAAGGACAAGCAGGTCTGTCTTGGAGTAAACACATCTTGTTTAATTCTTGTAATCATTCAAATAAGATTGTAACTCACTTATTTGGGCATGACATTAAGGAGAACCAGAACCCAGAGAATGATCTTGTACTTGGTAAAGTAGAATGTCAATGAAAATGTGAGAGACTTTCAATGGGACTGATTGTCATAAGGCTGCAATGATGAGTCCAAAGAGAGGGATGATTGTAAGGATGGCGCACTTTCGGGCAGTATTTCATCCTGTTAGTATTAGTCTGGGTACTTTAGAGAAACAAATCCAATGAAACTCATATGTATAAGAGAGTTTTATATAAAGGCAAGTGCACATCAAGAAAACATCCCCAACCGGTGCTGCCCAGGCCCACAAGTCCAACATTAGCCCATACGTTCAACACCAATCCACAAAGTCCATTTCCATCTCAAAAATACATGTATTGACACCGACTGCAGGAGGAAAGCTGAGTCAATTAATGTGTAAGCATCTCAGCTCTGGCAGAGGTCTCAACATGGCTGCTCCAGTATCTAGGGTGCATTGGGGTGGGTTCATGTGGCTTCTTCTCAGGGATGTCTTGCAGGAAGTAACCCTTGCCAGCTGAAGCAGGGAACTGGCTAAGGCAGCTGCACCTTGGTCCAACCATCAGAAAACAAGAGACCCGAGAACTAGAAAGATGAGGCTCACCGAGCCATTTAGCACTCTGCCCTTCAATTAACACCACGTGTTTATCCGCTACATTGCACAATAAACTAACCACCTCACTGTTGTTCATGTGATCACTGTGAACTTAAGCCAACTTAAAGATCCCTAACAAAATATTATGCAGGTTATTGTAAGTTAAAATTATTACATAAACATATATTTGTGAGTATTCACTGGAAGGAAAATATTGGACATGCAGCTGATGGATTGGAGAAAATTTGAGGCTCACATAAGAATTTTATACTGCATTAATATTTTTATAAGGAGTTTTGGTGGCATAGTGGTTATGCATTGTGCTAAGATTTGCATTCACCAGTTTGCAACTACTAGCCACTCCATGGAAGAAAGACGGGGATTCTACATCAGTAAAAATCAGAAACTCACTATAAATTGGCATTGAAATAATGGCAGTGCGTTTGGGTTTGGTTTTCTTTTAATATTTTTAACTTGACAACAAATGGCACTAGTTAGTGTCCTGAATTGTAAACTGAGATCTGAGTAGATATTGTTGTGAAGTCTGCCTTTGGGTAGATGGTAAAAAAGGCCATCCCTATAAAAAGAAGTATGGTCAGATGCCTGGAGATTCCCTAGAATCACACTCTGCACAATGGTCCCTAGAGAGGTGCTGACAAGGCGAGGGAACCACAGCGTCTGAGAGGAAAGCATCACTGACCTAAGTCTCTTGCATCTGCTTAAACCATGACCTGATGTACTAAGGTTTGTGTCTGGGCTCACACTGACTTCCCATCACTGTGTCTCTAGCACAGTAATACACGGCTGTGTCCTCAGGATTCACAGAGCTCAGTTTTAAATAAACTTGGCTCTTGGAGGTGCCCAGGTGATGCTGACTTGGGCCTGGAGAGCTGGATTATAGTCTGTGCTCCCATCACCCCGTATATCACCAACTCACTCCAGTCCTTTTCCTGGGGCCTGGCAGATCCAGTACATACTATAGCTGGTTAAAGAGAATCCAGAGACAGTACAGGTGAGAGACAGGGTCTGTGAGGGCTTCACCAGTCCAAGACCTGACTCATAATTGCACCTTGGCCAGGATACCTGGGTATAAAGACAAACACAGTGAGTCGTGTGCTCAAATGCTGTAATCTCAGACTTCATGTACGAATCTCTGAAGCACTCACCTCCCAGAGTTGCCACCAGAAACAAGAAAAGCCATACACAATTCATGTTCATGTGGCTGAGATTCATGATAAAGGAATGCTCTCCAGGGTGAGAAGGCATATGACTTTAAGTACATGTATGCTGTGGTTTCATCTGAATGCATATTAGGCATTTGCATGTGGGAGGTGCGGTTGTATGTAAAAAGGTGGAAAGGGCAGAATGGTGGTGTCCAAGTGTGTAATCTAAAAAGACTTTCCCCCAGCTTTGTCTTCCCTAAAATATGCCAAACATTAGAGGCTATTTGCCAGCGTATTGTGGGAGGTAATTGTTTCCATGGAGAGCCAGAGAAGTGGTCAAACCTGCTCAGTGACATCCAAAGTTAGGCTGCCATCCTGAATCTGAGATCCGTCCATCTTGGCACAGGTATACCCCAATCCCTCCCCTTCCTATTGCCTGTATACCCCTAGATTTTCATCCTCTCATTACTGTATTACCTATAGTATGACCCCTCCCTGTGATGTGTGTCTTTACCTGAAATTAGGGGGCTTGCACACCCTCAAAGGTATATAAATCTTGGTTAGAAATAAAGAATCTCTCTCCCGTGGTGCTCTCCTCTGCGGTCCTCGCTTCCGTGTCCCCTCTCCCCTTGTTCTCCTTCCCCTCACTCTCCTGCCCTCAGGTCTCCCATCTCTATGGGAATCACCGAGCGGGGCTACGGTGAGCATGCTAACATGAAATTTGTCTGATTCCATCATTTTACTCTTTCTTCTATCGCCTGTATTTCTCTATGAGTTTACTATAATCTTTAATTATTATCACTGTACAATTGTGCCTACCAGACCTGGGATGATTTGTGAGGCGCTGGCTACCCTGACAGCCATGGGAGAATACAGTCTTCTCCCTGAGGTCTTCACTCTAGCAATCATACAAACATCTGTGCAGATTTCATGTTTAATGTAGCTTTATGTCATTTCCATCAAAATACCCAGATGTTCTATTGAAATTAAAGACAATCTCTATCCTAACGATGTTTAGGTAACAAGACCAGGCCTACCTGAATCTTTCCATACATCTGAACACATAGGGAAACAAGAGTATGTCATCCATAAAGCTCCTTGGCCCTATGATATTTCAGAATATTTAGAAAGGAGTAAAAATACTTTAACCCTATGTTCTAGATTTAGAGTTGGAATAAAAGGTTTCCTAACAATATGGTTATTGTGTGGTTAAAAGAAACCACAGAAATAAGAAAAAGTGCATTTATCCTCTCATGAGTTAGTACCGAGGGTGGGCATTGGGCTCAGTGTATTTTGAGAGGCGCCTGCTAACAGCAAGAGGCGTTTCCTGGACTTACACTGTCTTCCACATCTGTGGGTACCTCAGCAACATTCTTTTCTGGTACTGAGCTTTCAGACTCTTGGTCAGGAGTATTACCTGGAGTTGTCTCTGCAGGTTTCCTGCCATGGGCAGTAGAGCTACCATAGTGGTCAGCACAGCAGTTCTAGCTGACCAGGCACTGCAGTCCTTACCCAGACTCCTGTCTTCACTTCTGTCTTCTCTTGGTCCAGAGCTGGTGGGTCCTTAGCATCCATGCAAGTCTGCTTTCTCCCTGAGACTGGTTTTCTGTCTGGACTCACACTGACTCTCACTCACCGTGAAAAGCTTGGGCCATAGAGAATGATACAAGTTGCGAACACTCTGAATTGGTTGCAGTGAAATGAAGTGAGATCGATTCATGTAGATATTTATATAGATATTGTTATGAGATATATGCCACAATAAAATATCAATCAAGAAAGACATTTGCCTGAAAGACAATCAAAGTATTAAACAGAGGTTAGGGTTCATTCTGTCCACAGAAATAGGAACCATACTTAAAGCAGATTTCTATTCAAAGTAATTCAAGCAAGAGAGTTATAGAGTTATTTATTCCATGTTAAGGAAGAAATTGTCAAGTGAGAATTCTTTTTATGGGTTTCTGTGATGCTTTTGGGAGGGAATTTTGCAGCTGTTGGTAATTGTTGAACACAATAATAATCTAATGCCATTTGTGTTAGTCTGGGTACATTAGATAAATGATCCACAGAAACTCATATGTATAAGAGAGTTTTATATAAAGGTTAAGTGCACATCAAGAAAACATCCTAACTCAGTGGTACCCAAGCCCACAACTCCAACATTAGCCCATATGCCCAACACCAATCCACAAAGTCTTCTTCCATCTCACAAAACATGCACAATGAGGTCGATGGCAGGAAGAAAGCCAAGTAAGAGAATGTGTAAGCATCTCAGCACAGGCAGGGTCACCCCTCAGCTGTTCTAGCACTCAGGGCTTCATGGGGGTAGGTCCATGCAGCTTCTCTTAAGGGATGTTCTTGCAGGAAGTGAGCCTTGCCAGATGAAGCAGGGAACTGTCTAAGGCAGCTGCACCCTTGTCTGACCATCAGAAAACAAGTGACCCTAGAACTAGAAAGGCGAGGCTCACCAAGCCATTTATCCCTCGGCCCTTCAATTGACCCCATAAGTCTTTATCAGCCAGGTTGGCACAATAAACTATGTACCTCTCCATTGAATTATGTATGAGAAGAATGTTGAAAATATTATTTTGTAGCACATATATGATAAAAATAACTTAGAATATGACATAGTTTTCATTTTTTACTCACAATTAGAAACTGATGGAGAGTGTTGCTGGTACAACATTTCAAAAGACTAGCTAAAATATTCAATCAGAAAAGAGATTATGATATAAGCCAGAAATTTGAATTTATAAAAAGTGTTAGCAATGGAATAAATATTCTTTATTTAATATTTTATTTATTGTCTCACTTTTCCTCCAAATCTGTTTTATTGGGGGCAAATGCAGTTGTCATATCCATCCGTAGTTCAAGTGCATCAAGCAGTATTATACAACTGCTACCCCAATTAGCTTGAAAACATCATCTTCCTTTCTCAACTAGTGGCACCATCTCCCTTTATTCCACCACCACCACCACTCCACTGTAGTCCCAGAAACCCTTATTCTACTTGCTGTCTCTTTATGTTAATCAATTCTGGCTTTCATCTACCATCAAAAAGAAAAACATATCGCTGAAATTCAAGAATGCTATCCCCCAATGACAAAATACATGAGATAAACTCCAATAAGAATTTAAATTGAGGAAGCAGGCAGTCCAAGTGCAGTCAGCAGCCCTTCCTCGGAATCCATAACAGACCTAGGTGTGCTTCAGATGTGTCAGTCTGGCTACTGGAATGTGAGGATCTTGTCAGTTGACTGCCTTTCTCAGGATATTCTGGATCCAAAAGCACTCTTTAGTAGCTGGTGTCCTGCAACACGCCCTGTGGCTCATGCTGAACACGCAAACTGCTTGTCATATGCATGATATTGAATACAGCAAGAAACAACAAAAAACACCTACTCCCTGCCTTCAAGGAGATTTCAGCTCACAGCACAGCCTTATTTCTCTATGTTTGCTGTTCTTCAACTGCAGCACAAAGGAGGGATGCTTGCAAACCTCCCTCCCTGCACTGGCCACAGAGTGAAACCACTGGCTGTGAGGACTGCTGCCTACTCTGATGGTGAGCCGGCTCTGTCTCTTCTCTGTGAGCAAACTACTGTTGCACACAGAGCCTGTGTGTGAGCTGAGCTTTTGTCAGTGACTTCCGACACTGGTTTAACAGAAATCAACAGTTATATGTGTGCAGTACACAAGAAGGGGAGTAATTCAACTTGAAGGGAGAATAAGGTTATTTTTATAAAAGAACCTTGTAAATTGGAGCACAATCAGGAAAAATATATTTAAAAGGAAAACCATTAACATGTTAAGAAAGATTTTTAAAATAATATAAAAGATGTCACAGAAAAGGATGATATAATTAAAATGAGAATACGATATATGAAGTTTTGTGGAGACCAGGATGATGGAAAAAATAGAACAATTTTTAAAAATAGAACAATTCCTGATAATAATATGAAGTATGATTAAACACAATGCAGAATACACAGAAAACAAATTAATGGACATAAATAAACAAAACAAGATGCAAATTCAGAAATTCGATAACTATAAGCCATTGGCACCGTTGAATCCCGAATCACAGTGATTCTAGGACAGAGTAGAACTGCTCCGTAGGGTGTCAGACACTGTTAATCTTTTGGAGGAGCAAACAGCCTCATCTTTCTCGCTTGGAGGAGCTGGTGATTTCAAACTACTGACATTGAACTTTGCATCCCAATGTAAAATAGATAAAAAGATGGCAAAATGAAAACCTGTGCCAGGGGAGGCTAAGAGTTAAGTGAGAAAGCCCTAATTCCAACAGGAAATCCTCCCTGTCATCCATCTGTGCCTGTCTAAGGCTGGGTTCTCTGCGCCCCCTGCTGCCCAGTGTCTTCCCTGCAGGGGAGGTTTGTGTCTGGGCTCACACTGACTTCCCCTCACTGTGCTCCTTGCACAGTAATACGTAGCCGTGTCCTCAGCGGTCACGGAGCTCAGCTGCCGGGAGAACTGATTCTTCGATGTGTCTCTGGTGATGGAGAGTCGGCTTTGGAAGGACGGGTTATAACCTGTATTACCACCATAATCTATGCACCCCATCCACTGCAGCCCCTTCCCCGAGGTCTGGCGGATCCAGCTCCAACGGGTAACCACTGCTTGTTATGGAGAAACCAGAGACAATGCAGGTGAGGGACAGCTTCTGGGAGGGCTTCACCAGTCCTGGACCCGACTCCTGAAGCTGCACCTGGGACAGGACGCCTGCAAATTAAAAAAAGAAAATTCCATGTCAGTCACAACTATCTCCATAGACCCAGGTCGGATATCTGAATCTCTCACCTTGGGGAACTGTCACAGGCACAGCAGAACACACAGCAATAGCATCTTTAGACCACAGCTCTGTTTCCCAAGAGACCCACAGCCCTGTCTGAAGAGAACTGATAGTTTTCCCACCCCAAGGGTGAAATTGTACCCTAGTGCCTGAAAGATAATTTGCATATGAGGGAGTCCTGTCCTTATAAACAGAAAGTGATAGAGGCCAGGCCCCCCTTTATCTTCTGAGCCCATGGTACGGTAACTGTTTGAACTCATATGTTAAGCAGGGACCCTCAGTTCTTGCTTCAGCCCCATTAACACTTTGGCAGAGTTGGGGGTTTGGGTGTTTCCAGTTTGTTAGGAGGATGCACATCCACACCCAACGTACATGGTTCTATCTCAACCATGTCACCCATGCACTCCCTCTGCAAAGGGCCAAATTACTGGTGCCTCAGCCATTGTTATCTGAGTCTTTGCCGCTGGAGTTTCAGCCACAGGTGTGGACCCTTTGGCGTGGACCGCCTCTCTCCTCTCTGGCTCCTCCCCGAGCCCCGCCCCAAGCCGGCCAGGCCCCGCCCACCCCCTCACCAGGCGCCTGTGCTGGCATCTCAGCAGAAATGGGCGGGGAAAGAGCTGCCTTGAGAGGAAGTGAAGGCAGACCCCTACCCCTCTCTGACCCCGCCAGCTCCTCCCACCCCGGGTCACGCCCAGACAGGGCCGGAAGTGGCGGTGTCTTATTCTGAACTGCAACTCACTGCAAGGATTCCACTGTCGGTGCTCTGCTTGCGGTGCCAGAGAAGCGCCCACAGCCTGAGCACCCTGTTGCCGGCGCTCCCAGGTGGGAGGCTCTGGGCTCCGGGACATGTATGTGGGCGGAGGCTGTTTTAGTCCAGCTGACTAGGGTGCAAGCGCCCTTTCTCTCCCCCAGGAACCCTGCCAGCGCTTCTCTTGGTGAGAGGTGGGCGGGTGTCCCCAAGGCCGGTCCTATTTCCCTGCTTTCAGATTGGTTGTGGTTCATGGTGGGAGTCCCTGTTGGAGAAAGGGGATCCCGGCTGGGGTTTGGGGCTTCGGGGTTCCCTGATTCTCTCTTTGCGGGTCTCCTAACCCCCCTCCCTTGTTTCCTTCCGCACAGCGATGCCTCCTCCCGAGACTCCTTGCGCCTCCTCAGCTCAAAGGTGAGCCCGGGATCTTGTTCTGCTGACCTCTCTCTGGACCCAACCAGAGTCTGTTCTAGGCGCAAGATCTCTTGCTGGTCCGTGACAGAAACGTCTTCCCTGGCTTTAAAATATTGGTGGCCGCCCTTTCTTCTTACTCTTTGTTTTTATTTCTATCTATATATTACTAAGGTTTTTAAAATCATTCCCATTTCATTTCCTTTCTATTCTTTATTGTTTCTGTTGGGTTCAGTTTGTGAAGCACAAAAGGAGTGGATGCCTAGAGATGAAATAACATGCGAGTGTCTGTAAGGATGCCTGGGTGGGGTCGGGGTGGGTCGCTGGCGGAGTTGGGGAGGGTGAGGGGACTTGGGGAGTAAGAATGAAGGATTGAGGGGACTGAACACTACAACTGAAGGTGACTAATAAGTCTGCTTAAAGGCGATTTAATCATAGTGGGAAAATAGACGATGTGAAATCGATTGTGGTAATGATTGTGGAATGCTTAAGATGGCTGAATTGTGGGATTATGTGGGATATGTGGATTAAGTGCCCCAAAACATGTTAAAAAGAAAGAAAGATGCTCTCCATCACAAAAGTAATCTAACTAAACTATGCACAGAAGAATCAAAAACCAAACTGAAACAAAGGAACCAAAAACAAGGTAATGTTAAGGTGTTCAACCTCTATTTGGGGGATGAAACTGGAAGTGACCCTGAAATGGGCCCTTGGCGTTTGAACGTTGTGAGGCTGAAGGACAATTTATTTGGGGCTGGTGTAGTGGGCGTTGGCCCTGGGGCCCTTGGCCAAGGCGCCTCTGCCAGCTGTCCAGGCAGCAGCAGGCTCATGGTCACCAGGATGTCGCAGGCTGTGATGGTGGAGTAGTTTGGAATGTGCCAGTTGAGATGCCTGGTCGGCGATGTGCCCAAAGGTGTCTTTGATCAACGAGTGCACAACGCTCATGGCCCTGAACGAGATACTGGAGTCTGAGTGGACCTACTGGAGCATCTTGTGCACATAACACACAGTAGGTCTCCTTGCCGCTGCATTGGCATTTCTTGCTGTGCTCCCTTTGAGCCTTAGCTGCAGCCTCCTTGGGACTCCTCCCTGGAGCAGGCAGGGACTTAGCAGGGTCAGGTGGGTTGTTTGACTGGGACGGTACACCTGGTAAAGGTAATGTAGGTGTCCTAAGGCGAGCTGAGGGAGGACAGAAACCTCCCCTGGAGCAGAAATTGTTGAAGCTCACTGGATCTTGATTTTTAGTAGGAATTTAGACCATGAAAGAAGGACCTCTAGATCCCTCTGACCTGTTGGGGTTTCAGCAGGAAGTGTTGGAAAAGTTACCACAGGGATAACTGGCTTGTGGTGGCCAAGTGTTCATAGTGATGTCACTTTTTAATCCTTCAATGTCGGATGATTTGATCTAATCTTCCTTGTAAGATGGGGGTGGAAGGGTGAGGGGCAGGAGTAGAGGAGGGAGGACAGGAGAGAGGAAGGAGGTGAGAGGGAATGATTGGAGCTGCCTCCACACTCCCTGATCGCCCCTAGCCTTGAACCCCGGGCAGCCACATGCTGGAAAAGGTGTGTAGGCCAGCCACTGAGTGGGGACTTGTTTTTCTCGACACTACCTAGGTGGTCAATGAGGAGGTCCTGTTAGGAAAATGGGTTGGAGATGCTCACATTGTGCACTTGTGTGTCAGCATGCCGTTTGGATCCCTGGCCCGCTGTCGGCACTCTCCCACCCTGGGGTCCCCAGGCTTTCCCACCTGTCTCACAAACTTGAATAGTTGAGTTGGATCCCATTTTATTTTTGTAGATCTTATCATTGTTTCAAAATGTTTCACACACACAAAAATCTATTTTCAATTTCATTATTTATGTGATTTTGGTGTGTACATAAGTGCATGTGTGTGTACCATACACATGTTTTTGTAGTATCCTTTTTGATAACAACTAAGGATGTTTACCAGTAGTTTTGTTAGGGCAAAATGTGTGCTACCTGCTAACTGCATATATAAATCTCCTAGTACTGCTTTTGCCCATTTTAGCCCTGCAGGCAGGCTGGCCGGCTCTCCCTGCTCTCTGGCAAACAGCATCACCTCCTCCTCCTCTTGTGTTTTAGAAGGGTATAGGTGTGTTTGAAAGATGGTCAGCATCTTAATATGTAAGGGTTAATGGTTTGGGAGTTGGAGATTAGCAGTTTATCATTAGGGATTTAAGTACCAAGTATTTTTGTGTGTTGAAATGTTGCCTAGAACATTTTAACATTTACTACCTATATATAGTATTTATGACCTATTTGGCAACTTTTAAAAAATTTAATAAATCTTTTTATTGGGGCTCATACAACCCTTATCACAATGCATAAATATATCAATTGAGTAAAGCACCCTTATACATTAGTTGCCCTCGTTATTCTCAAAATTCTCCTTCCACTTGGGTTCCTGGAATCAGCTTGTTTTCCTTTTTATCCCTTCCCTTCCCTCCCCGCTCTCCCCTCCCCCATGAACCCTTAATAGTTTATAAATTATTATGTTATCTTATACTTCCAGGCCTCTCCCCTCACCCACCTTCCCATTGCCCATCCCCCAGAGATTAGAGGAAGGTGATCACACAATGATGGTTTTTGTTCTTGGTGTCTGCCACCTGGTCCGTTCAACACCTTGTATTCGCTTAGGTTGCGCACTTCTCTGTGGGCTTTGTTGTTTCCGAGCTAGATGGCCGCTTGTTTGCCTTCAATTGGCAACTTTTTTACATGACATCTTCAATTTATGATGAATAAGGAATTTTCTTTTCTTCTTTTTGGAAGTCATTTTCTTCTTTTTATTAATTCTTTTTTTCTGATCAATCTAGCTAGTATCATTTTTAATATGAGTGGTGAAAATGGATATGTATGTTTATCCTGATTCTGCGATGGGGTGAACTTTTTTCTCTTTCTCTTACATGTGACATTTTCAAAGTTTTTTTTACAAGAATGTATATTAGCATATTGAGTTTTACCTATTTCATGTTAGATTTGTAGTTGTTTTTTTTTAACATGAAAAGCTTTTTACTTTGTTTATTATTCATTCTGTGTCAATTTAGATAATTGACTTTTCCCCCATCACTAGGCATATTTGAGTGTTCATTTTCTTGTGTTAAATCAATTCTGGGATGAATTAGAATTAATCTTGATGCATGCTTATTTTAATATATTGTCTGACTCAGTTTCCTATTTTAAAAATAACTTTTTCATTCAGATCCATTATCAACACTCGTCTATAGTTTTCTTAAAATATCGTCATCTGACATGGGTATCAGGTTATTTCTTGTCTCATAGAAAATGTTACTAAGTGCTCTAAAAACTATTGTTATGTTGGAACCCAATAAGTTGAACTTAAGCAACAAAACAGTAAAAAAGTGCTTATTAATCTTATGTGAATACTCTAGCTGCCAGAATTTTTAGTTTTCATCTATCTTACAGTTAGGCTGGAAGTTTCTCAAGAAATTTTATTTTGATTCAATTGATTATAGACCTTCTAAGCATCCTGCAATCCAGTGAGTAATTATTGTCAGTCTCTTGCTCTGCTGGATCCTCTGAACTTCCAGCTGAACCCTCAGTGTACAGGACTGCATGATTTACAGTTTCCTAGACAGACAAATAGCTGCTCACCACTTAGTGAGTGTGTTGTTTTAGACTAGAGCCCATGTTCCTGAAAGTACTCTGCCACCTGGCATGCTGTGAGGCCCTTAGAGAACTGCCTTCAGCTCACCAAAAGAATGGACTAATGAGGGGTGGAAATGCCTCAGTGATTTTGTTGTCACCTTGTTTGTTCCAACTTTTTTTAACTGAAGAAACCTCTTCCCTTTTTTTCATGAGAGAAATAATATCTTTTGTAAACATAACACACTAATGTCTTTGTGTTTGCGCTGGGTGTATATTTGTGGTTTCTGAGACTGTTGTCATATCATCTGTCATTGAGTCAGTGCCATCTCACTGGGACCCATTGCACAACAGAACAAAACATTGCACTCTCCTGTGCCATCCTCATAATTGAGGATGAACGCATGTTTTTAAAAATTTTATTTATTTTAACTCATTTTATCAGGGGCTTGTACAGCTTGTATTACAATCCATGCATATATCAATTGTGTTACACACATTTGTACATGTTGCTATCATCACTTTCAAAACATTTTCTTTCTACTTGAGCGCTGTATCAGCTCATTTTATTCTTCCCTCATGAAGCCCTGATAAATTATAATTTTTTATTGCTTTTTCGTGTCTTATACTGTCTGATGTCTCCCTTCACCCACTTTTCTGTTGTCCATCCCCCTGAGAAGGGGTTATATGTAGATCATTGTGTTCATTTCCCCTTTCACCCCTCACCTACCCCTTACTCTCCTGGTATTGCCACTCTGATTATTGGTCCTGATGGGTTTATCTGCCCTTGATTCCCTGTGTTTCTAGCTCTTTTCGGTACCCATGTGCATTCTCTGGTCTAGCCAGTTTCGTACAGTAGATTTGGGGTCATGATTGTGGGGTGGGGGGAGCACTAAACAACTAGAGAAAAGTTGTATGTTTCATAGGTGTTATACTGAACCCTAACTGGCTCATCCTTGTGACCCATTCTGATAGGTTAGTTTATTGTGCCAACCTGGCTCATAGGAACATGGTATAAATAATGTTGCAGTTTGATTGGAGGGCAAAGAGATAAATGGCTAGGCAAACCGTGCCTCTCTCTCTCTTGCACTCTTCTCATCAGATCAGGGTGCGCCTGCTAGTTCTCTGCCACAACTTGTGAGCTACACTAAGTGTTGGCCTAACAACCTGTGGATCATGTCGCTAGAGCTTGAGGTTCCTTTGAGAAGTGCTTCATCATGTTGCTGATGTATGCATCACTTGAGCTTGGGACTGTTGGATCCTATCTTCTTGCTCTTTGTTGATGATCTGCCCTTTGTTTGCTGCCTGTGTCCAGACTGCCTGCATTGCCGTACATAAGACTCACCTGTCTGCTTCCTTGACCTTGGACCCAGTGGCCCTCATGAGTTGAAGGACTTCCAGTATATTAAATGTTTCACGGAAGTGAGTTGAACTGAGCACTCTGGACAGCTGTGTGAACAAATTAGCTGCTCTATTCTTTTGTGCTTTATATGTCTATCCATTATATAGAATATATAATAATATATAATGATTATATATAATGGTTTTATATATAATGATTATATATTGTATATGTAATAGATGTATGTATGCACATATCTATATATATTCACAAGTGTCCTGGTTTTGTTTCTGTGTAACACACCCTTCTGTAAGGGGGTGTCCAATTGCCTACAGATAGACTTTGGGTCTCACTCCACACTACCCCTCTTTCAAATTGATAGGATTTTTTGTTCTGTGTCTCTGATGCCAGATACCTGATCCTATTGACACCTCATGATCACACAGGCTTGTGTGCTTCTTCCATGTGGACTTTGTAGCTTCTCAGTTTGATGGCCTTTAGGACCCCAGAAGCTATATCTTTTGATAGCCAGGCAGCATCAACTTTCTTCACCATATTTGCTTCTGCACCATTTTGTCTTAATCGATTGTGTCAGGAAGCTGAGCATCATGGAATGCCAGGTTATTAGAACAAAGTCTTCTTTCATTGAGAGAGTACTGGGGTAGAGGTCCAATGTCTATCTGCTACTTTTATACTTAAAATTTAAATATATTTACATAGATATGTTACCCTTTTGTCATATATATGTGTACATATGTAAATGACTGTATTTAGAACTCTATAAATGCCCTTTGTCTCCTACTTCTTTCCTCTATTTCCTTTTACTTTCCTCTTGTCCCACTATCATGTTTGGCCTTCATCAGTTTTCAGTAATTCCTCTCATTACATTGCCCTTGATCACGCCCTACCAGGCATCCTACACTCTCCTCAACGTCGATTTTAGATCACTTGTTGTGCCCTTGACCCCAGGCTTACAGCCACTTCCTTTCCCCCACTTCCCTGTTTCCTTTATCCCCCCCCCCCCCAGAACCATCAGCCCCATTGTTGTCTCCTCTGGTGTGTTTATCCTGCCAATCTTATCTAGACAGACATGCGGAGACAATAATAAGCACAGAAACAAGACAGAGCAAAATAACAACAACAAAAAAGGAAGCAACCACCGGAAAAAAAGAGAAAAGACTTAAGAATCATTCCAGGTTTGTTCGTTGATCATTAGGAGTATTTTAATGTTGGTTGAGTCTGATGTGGTACCATGCCTTGGCCACTCAGTCTGCTTTTTTGTATTTCCCGGGCACTTCATTGCTTTGCTCCTCTTGCTGCTCTGTTGCATGCCCTTAGAGTTTTGCCCCAGTGTGGTGAAGTCAGATCGAGCACATTTCCCACAGTGTGCCACAGTGTTGTCCCTCATAGCGCTGTGGGTCATTAAGGGATGCCGTGTCTTGTGATTGGGATGGCCCTATGGTCCTCTCTGTGCATTAGGCAATTTGAGCAGGAATATCATTCTTCGGGTTTGGTGAACCATTTGTCGCAGTCACTTTGTTAATCCATTTGGTAGTGGGATTCATGTTTTTCACTGCCCGTCATCTTTACCAAACAAAATATCCTTTTCGAGGAATGATCTTTTCTGATATATGTCCAAAGTATATAATATGAACTCTCACCATCCTTGCCTCTAAGTAGCACTCTGACATTACATCTTCCAAAACAGACTTGTTTGTCCTTTGCATGTCCATGGTATGTGGGACATTCTTGTCCAGAACTACAATTCTAATATATTCATTCTTCTTCAGCCTTCCTTTGTTCATCTTTCAAATGCACAAGAGTCAATTGACAATAGCCTGCTTTGGTCAGGTGAAACCAGTCCTCCAGGTAATATCTTTTCCTTTCAATACTCTAAAGAGGCATTGTTCAGCAGATTTATCTAATGCAATGATTGATCTCTTGACTGTTATACTTTCAGTATTCAGGATATTTGTTTGTTTGGTCTTTTTTCTATACACCAACCAATTTTTTTTCTGGAAGGAGTTAAAATTTACTCAAGCTTTAGATTAAGAATTTTGATCAAGGAGGGGCTGTCGGAGCCAGCTCAGGAGTCAAACCGTCCTGAAAGAGGGGGAATGATTATTAGGGTAAAAAGAAGAGATTAAAAGTATTGGGAGGGCAACAGTGAATACTGAAGCTTCGGGTTTGTTTTACATACTCCTTTTATCCATGCAGAAACAACCCGGGGTTTATTATCTCATTGTTAAGCAAGCACATTTGCTACACATAGCAATTTTGTCTTCTGCAAAGGCAGACATCCCTGAGAAAATTAAACAACGTATCTTCCCAGACTTTGCATACTTTCTTGTTCTTTTTTTTTTGTTGTTCTTGTTCTTAACAGTATGTTCAAAACGTAAAGTCACAGAAGAAATCAGCAAACACTGACACATAGTTCATGAGAGTTATCAGCTGTTCCAAAGCTGAGTCTTAATGGCCTTCAACAGCCCCCGCTTTTTTATTTACTGAAGACGTCTTTACTCAAAACGTCAGCAGATCACTGTGTCTGTCTTAGGTTGTGAAGTCCTGAAATCGCCCTTACCCGTCATCAGTCACTGTCTGCAGGAGACTATGACCTGTCTTAGGTTGGAATACTCAGACTCGATTTTACCCGTCTGACTAACCAGCCTCTGCCTTATACTCCTGTTTGGGGAGGGAGTGAAGTATGCAGGTGTACTTCCTGTAATTTTGTTCCTAAAGCCAATAATTCAACCATAACCTTGTGCAGTATCATAGGGAGTATGCATAAGATAAACAATACACACACTCCCGCTGTGACTAGAGAAAAAGCATGTGAGGTAGGCCTCTGAGATTTCCTAACGAAGGGAAAGAATCTTGAAAATGCTGGAGCCAATCCTCAGCAACCTTGTCGACATCAAAATAAAGAGACTTAGCATCTTTTATGGCTAATATTTCTTGATGGAGTTGTAATCAATCTAAAGACTCATTAGCATTGTGCCAAGTACCTTGAAGATGATTCTACACTTTAATCCAGCTATACTGACTGTTAGTGTACTATTTAGGTGTAACACAGATCCATGTATGTACAGCATGGCACTGTAGACTAGACCTGGCCTTAAGCCCCTGCACCTCGTCTCCTAAATACATGACCATGTCATAAAGAGCATTTACTTTTTGTTCTAACTTCCTGTCTATATCTTCTTGAGTACCCAAAACATTAGTCACATCTTTGGATAATTCATTTCCACAGTGGGCAGTTTGTAAGATTTGTGAAAGTACAATTGCTGCAGTAGTAGCAGTAGCAACTAAACTTAATATAGCTAAAATACTTGCTATAAGCAAACCTACAAAACACTTAAATCTGGTTGATGCTTTTTCAGTCTCTTCTAATACCTGTAACCCTCTTTCTGAATACCAAGGCCCAGTAATATTCACTGGCAGCATAACAAAAGAAGGTTGATATAAAATGGCGATGACAATACCTTCAGGGGACCAGGTAATACAATTAGACAAATTGCAGTTATTACAAGACCTGTTAAACTTAGAGTCATCATGATCTATAGTAATATTCCCTGCCAAAAGTACATAAGGCGATGGTACGCAGGCAGTAACATTTCCCTGTGGTCTGGAGGTAGGGCCCATAAGCTTCATGTCCCCCTAAGCAGCCCCTATTTTCCACCACTGAGTTTGTGGAAAACCCAAATCTGACCACCAAAGCCCTGCAGACAGCCCCTTTTCCCATTTGGCAGTGTTTTTTTTTTTAGTATTGTCCTGGTTAACAGACCAATCGATGATATATCTCTCTTTTGTGACGTTATACCTGATGGGCTTGTCTGTGAGACACGATCTCCACAATATGGTTTTATTATTCTTTTGAATCTCTAGTCTACATGAGGAAAAAGACTGTGGAGTGGGTGGAATAACATTTCCTTCACTTTGTACAGGGAGGGCGTGAGTCATTAACCCACATCTTGATTTCCAGACCTTCCCAGACAGCAGGAAGTAAGAGTGGTGGATCAGAAACTTAAGCCTAGTACTTCTCACTGAGCCATGTCCCCAGAAGCACTCTGAGGCAAATTACCATCTGCATGGTTTGCAAACTGCACCAACCATTCAGGCAGCCCCCATGCTCCATCAGCATCCTGTGTAAAAACCCAAACATGCCCTCCTCCCCATATTAATAGCGGGTTGGGGCCATTCCTCCAGGCAAAACAAGCCAATGATATCTCTTCATAGGCTCTTTGAAGTTGGTGGAAGGGACACTAAAGGCAAATCTCTTACAATATTTTGGATCCAAGGGCGTGGTATAAAAACAATCTTTTAAATCTAAAATGATCTTATATGTATTGGCTGGAATAGCAGAGGGGGAAGGGAGCCCAGCCTGCAGGGCTCCCATAAGTTCCATAGTATCATTAACCCTCCTTTACTGTTTTTCCTTACAAAGCAGCTGCTATCGCAAGCCCCTGAGTAAAGAAAGGTTCAATGTCTGAGCATAGTCTGATATAATCGGACAGGTTGCCCTTTTTTCCAAAAGGTCTCAGCGCTGCCTGGCAGGCAGTATTTGCATTTTCAAAAGCCAATTGTTTCCATTCTGCGGCGGGAAGCACCTCGAAGGAAAGTGTATCTAATAAAGATTGAGTAAAAGAGGCAGTTGGGCCATATTGGGCACAAGCAACCTTGAGTTCTTTTAGCTGTTTGAAAGGAATAGGAGTAAGCCCTCTCCAATAGTTTGTGTTATTTTTCATCAGTTAACCTTATTTAGAGAGCTTGAACCCCATTCTCTGGGCAAAGATGATGGAAGATAAGTCATCCTTTTCCTTGATCCATCTCATTTACCTTTAAACTTCTGCATTCACGTTGGCTCTTGGCATCACCCATGTACCTACAACTAGACATCCTTTGAGTGTAGCGTGCATTCTTTTACAAAGGCTTTATCATTGCCATCCATAAACACAAGAGCTTCAGAGAGGAGAAAATAAACATCCCTCTGGGCCTGTTTCCTAGTTAAGGATGTCTCTGCATTGACTAGTTCACCTCTAGGATTTGCTGTTCATGTCCTTCTGTTTCTTATTGTCCACTTTAAAAAGAAGTTTCACGGATTAGCGTACTCTGCTGTGCATATTACTATGGGCCTCTAATGGATTCCCCCATGCTTAGTAATTTCTTAACACTCAATAAAGTATTTTATTCAAGGAGATGTGAGCTCATAAAGTTTGAAGAGCTCACATGGGTTGGACTGAACACACGCAAGCAGGAAACTCACATAATGACATTTGTGTTTTAACAGTCATATTAACATACACATGCCTACTATGAACAAATCAGCACATATACTAGAACTAACAAATCTTCATACAATACCCTCAGATTAATAAATATACATGCATTTACTTAAGAAAAAAACCCACAAAGACACACTAAAATATACTAGAATTATAATAATAGAATCAATGCAGAACAGACTACAAGTTCTGTCACATAGTATAACATATTAAGGCACAGAGTAGTTCATGTGTACTAGCACATACAAAAAAACAGACAAAGTGCATACAAGAATATACACACTGAGCTACAAGAATGTGGAGGTGTGTGGCAGAGACATTTTCTCTGCAGGTAGAGGAAATAGGTACCTAATTTAACTAATCCTTCTTAGGCTCCTCTACATTTCTCCCCTGAGGGTCCCTGTTATCTGTGGGCTTGAGTGACCCCTGAGCCCCGCCCTCTCCCTGTATGGGTGTATGTGTCTGGGTTCCCATAGCCTTTCCCTCTGTGTGTGCCTGACTCAGAAATATGTGATCATAACTACAGCAGTCACAGTACTGATTGACAGAAAATCAGTCCCTGGGCATGTCTCTAGAGAAGGATATTCTGACAGAACTTGAAGGGAACCTGTGGGTGCCCTGTACAGAATAGGATGCTTATAGCCCATGCACAAGGGGACATAGGGCAGGAAGGGAGGTGAGGTCTGTGGAGGCATGTTGAGACTAAGCATAAAATGTGTCTTATCTCCCTTTTCCTACTCTTGTATCAATATGCACAACTGCTAAATTAAACAGCCTTTGGAGAAAAAAACACTGACTCTCAAATTAGCCTGTGGTGGACAAGGACAGACAGGAGCTGTGAATGAATAAAATGAATGAACTCAGAGAAGAAAGTCTCCATTTGGATGAATGGAGAGAGGTGACTTGATCTAGGATTGGGCTACTGGTGGTAAGTTCATGTAGTATGTTGTGTGGAAATATATATATATATATACACACACACACACACACATACAAAGATAATAAAGTGAGATCCTTTGCACAGCAGGGACTGTTTTCCCGAGGAAGGAGGGAATACAGGAGGGTTATTGAAAGCAAGGGATAAAGTTTTTGATGAAGCCGATGATTTGAACAGAATTTGTCCTAGATGCAGGAATTACCAATTACATGGGAAATTTGAGACAATTCAAGGGAAAAACGAAACAAGCTAAGTTTGAAATCATCCTATCATCAGAGGGAGATTGGGTGAGTGTTTCAGAAAGACGGGAGGAGATGCACTGATTCCCTGAGGGATGCTGAGAAGGAGAAGAATCCCCAGACACAACAGGAAGCCAGTAGTGAAGCTCCATTTGGACCTGCTCCTGGGTCTGAGTCCTGTGCTCTGCAGATCCTGAGGGATTCCTGCAGCCTAACCTCTTCCACTAGGGTACATTCATGTCTGGGTTAACTCTGACTTCTCCTCACTGTGTGCGTTGGTCTGGGTAGACTAGAGAAACCAATCCATAGACACACGTATATTGTGTATAAGAGATTTAATATAAAGGGCAATTGTACATTTAGAAAGCATCTTAACCCCAGTTAGGGCCAAGCCCATAAGTCCATTATTAGCCCATGTGTCGGATACCAATGTATAAATTCCTCTTCATACTTATGAAATACATACAATGATCCAGAATGCAAGATGGTCACAGGCCAGTGGGCAGAAAGTCTTTGGATCCAGTGGCATTGTAAGCTTTTCAGCGGAGACGGGTCTCTACATGTCTTCTCCAGAACCCAGGGCTGCATGGGGTAGGTCCATGTGGCTTCTATTCAGGGATGTCTCACAGAGAGTCACCCTTGTCAGTAGGGTGTCTCCCAGGGATTAGAGAATCTCTCTTCCACCTCCAAGATGGAATACGGGATTTCCCAGAATTCTCAGAAGGCCATGCCCACGCAGAGGCTTCATTGGCTATGATCCAATTGACAGACTCCAACCCTTCCCTCTTTATCCTCTGAAGTCCCAAATTCACACCAGATTATGTAACTACCATACTGTGCATCTTTTGCACAGAAATACAAAACTGTGTCCTTGAAGTTCAGGTTGTCCATTTGAAGTTATAGTATGTCCTTACCATTGTCTTTGGAGATGGTGAATTGGCCCTTCGGAGAGTCCTACCAACACTATTCATGTATGAAACCCACTGCCGCCCCTTCTCTGGGGCTAGGCAGATCCAGTGTATATTATAAATACAGGCAATGAATGCAGAGACTGTACGGGAGAATATCAGAGAAGCCTCCGACTGCCTCAAGTCTCCCTCAGATGCCATAGCTCCACCTCACACTGGACACCTGCAAACACACAGACATTCTGATCCTGAAAATCATATTTACTGCCTCTCACTCATGCCCCCTCATGCACACTTTCTCTGCATCAAAGCATCTTTTGAAATTCCAAAAAGGAAAATTGAGCTCAATAGAGATTCCATTGTGACTTGATTTGTTCAGTCTTGAATGGGGGTACCTTGGAATTCCAGAGGTGGAGCAACTGTCCAAGAGCTTCAGAGTTGGGACTTGGATGGTTTTCCTCAGCAGGGGAGGGGTCTATTTGCATACCTTCTGCCTATATAGTCATAAGTAATGTTGAATGACTTCTAAGAGAGTCACTCCAAGAGTAGATAAGAATGTTCTAGATATCTTGGAAAGCCCTGCGTGTGGGGTTCATTATGCAGTGTGCTGCTAAATGCAAGGTCAGTCATTCTAAATCTCCAATGGCTCTGCAGGGGGAAGAATTCTCTACACACCCATGAAGATTTATAGACTCAGAAGCCTACAAGGGCAGCCCTATTCTATAGGGTTGTTAAGAGAAAGAATTGACTTAATGGAAATGTCAACCTACAGTTAGAGACAGTGCCTTGAAATGTGCCCTCCTCCTCTCCACCCCTTAAGTGTGGTGCTTATTCATTTCTTGATGCAGTTAAATAAATATTCCCCTAGAAATATATATTTAATCTGACACAAGCTTCCCTTGTCTAATTCTCTTTTAAATTATCTTTTGGAAAAGAAAATTCATATGCTAAAAGTAAAACCCTCCCCAGCCCCTTCTAGACCTTCCCTTAATTGTCCCCTTGAGCTGAATATGACAGCGGCTCCTGAGTCTCGCTCCTTCCCTGCAGGTTTGTCTTGCCTTGAATCAAGCTTGCCTTCCCTTCACAAATCTTTTGCACACCAAGAATTTTAAGGTACTGAGTTAAACTTAGAAGTTCTGTAGATGCTGAAGGTCTCTACATACCCAGAGAAGCCAATGCTGTCTGTGAATTTGCATAACACATCGGGACGTTTCCAGGGCATCTTCCAAAAACTAGAGGAAGTCTCCCATGCTTGAGGAGTTGATTGTGCTCTCCAAATCTAGGTATTATGCTTTACAATACTAATGCTTTCTTTTTTATTAAATACTTTTATTGGGGGCTCTTAGGGCTCTTATCACAATTCATGCATTCATCCATTGTCAAGCACATTTGTACATATGCTGCCATCATCATTTTCAAAGCGTTTGCTTTGTACTGGAGCCCTTGATATCAGTTCCTCATTTTCCCCTCCCTCTCCCACTCTCCCTCTTTCATGAACCTTGATAAATTATAAATTATGATTTTCATATTTTGCATTGTCTGCTGTCTCACTTCACCTACTTTTCTGCTGTTTGTCCCACTGGGAGGGAGTTCTATGTCAATCCTTGTGATTGATTTCCTCTTTCTACTCCCACCTTCCCATTACTCTCTTGATATCTCTATTCTCATTGTTGGTTCTGAGCGGTTTATCTGTCCTGGATTCCCTGTGTTGCGAGATCTTATCTGTAGCAGTGTAAATATTCTGGTCTACTAAGATTTATAAGGTAGGATTGAGGCCATGATAGTGGGGAGAGAAGCATTAAAGAACTAGAGGAAAGTTGTTTGTTTCATCGGTGCTGTAGTGCACCCTGACTGGCTCTTCTCTTTCTTGTGACCTTTCTGTAAGGGGATGTCCAATTGTCTATAGATGGGCTTTGGGTCGCCACTGCACACTCCTCTTCATTCACAAAGATATTATTTTGTTCTGGGTCTTTGATGTCTGATACATGATCACGTGTACACCTCATGATCATACAGGCTGGTGTGCAAAGAATGTACAGACGTGCTTTATACAATTGATGTATGTATATTTATGGATTGTGATAAGAGTTTTATGAGCCCCTAATAAAATGTAAAAAAAATAATTTGACAAATCCTGGTTAAAGGATATGTTTTTCTCAAGAGAATAATTACCTATTAAAATAATAAATATTGACAAAAATAATATACAACTGTCAATTATTTCAGAAATGGTAAAATCAGGTTTGGTTTTCTCTTCACAGGAGATACTTGGGCTGGGATTCACACACATACAATTTCAACCTAAAGTAATTTGGAAAAAATAATTAGGATGGAGAGAAACTGATTGTGTTGAGTGAAGCACATGGAGGTCAGAATTTAACGGCATAGAGAGACTACCAGTCCTTCTGGGATTGATTTCAACTTGTCCCAAGTGTGATTTCTTTCTCCCCTGTCTTCTGAGGAAGAATATGGGCTTTTAATTTTTAGGATCTGCCCTCCAGGAAAATAAGAGGCATGCGAACCTAGTTGCTGAAGGTTCCTTGAAGTGGTCTTCCACATGGGTGAATTGGAAAACTCCAGACACAAGAGCAAAGAAACACTTGGCACCCCCTGCACCTGCTCCTGTGGCAAAGATTGTGTCCCATGTACCCTGAGCTCCCTCTGCTGCCCAATTAGGGTTGTGATGCTTGAGATGTTTGACCATTAAGCCTTCATTGTGTCTCCTAGTACGTTTCCTACATTTTACATGTCAGTGTCCTCAGGTTTCAGATTGTTAAAACACATGCAGCTGGTTGAGCTATAGTGGTTGCAATGCATCAATATGTGAAAACTGAGTTGTTGCTAAGACTCATCACAAGGCTTCTGTGCCACCTAACACAGGTCGTGTTTCCCAGAGCCTTTTAGATCTAGAAACATTGATATTTTCAGACCTGGAAGCTAGACATAGCACTTTGAGACATAGCACATAGCTTTCCCAACTCATGACTGGTCTGTAGCAGCTCTACCTGCACGATCACACCTAGGAATACGGGGGGAAATATAATTTAAAACCATTCTAAGATGAAAAGAACTGCTTTTGACATGAAGGTGCTTACAGGGTAGGACATTCATGTCACCAAGAAGAATCCAGAAGGGTGTCACCTCCACAGGCATCTCTGATTAACATGGTAAGGATGAAGGCCTAAGATACCTGACTTTCATGTGTGACTTGGAGCTCTGTTACCATATTTTACTGTAGGCGATCCACGTGTGCTGTGCTTGTGGAAGCAGAAAGAGGATGGCTCTGAGGAGGAGCAGTAATGGCCTCTAGAGGGGATTTTCCTGACCTGTGTTCTGTGAGGTCAATCTCTACCCTTCATCATTTGCACTGACTGTGGACAAACAATTTCTTCCTGAAAACCATGGGTAGATTTGTAGAAATGCAGACAGTTGGCCTGAGGTGTGAGCCATAATGAAGGGAATTCCTGGGGATACTATTTTCCTAGGAATGTTCCACTTTCTCTCTGGGCAGCCCAGTTCTACCCTTAGGACAAGGGTAGCCCATGAGATGTGCAGGCTGTTGAGTTAAAGTGGAAGGTAAAATGATGAACATTTCTGAGCATCCACTTCAAAACAAAACACTTTTATTAGAACTTTCCCCCTTATATAATTCAATACTTCAACCATATCAAGAAGAGTTGTATAATCTTTACCACAGTCAATTATAGAACAATTTCTCCCCCTCTGTAATCATTATTCATGTAATATATTTCACATACTTGCAAAACTGTATGCAACAAAACTTTCACCGATTCAACGCCTTCTACATGTGTAATTCAGTGCCATTGAGTATTCTTTTCAGGTTGTACAACCATTATTTTTATCCCCCTGCATATTGTTTCACTGCAGTTAAACTTAATTTAATGCCCCCCTAAGCCAAATCTCTTCCCACTTCACACATGGTAACCATAGATCGTTTTCTTTCTTTCTTTCTTTCTTTCTTTCTTTCTTTCTTTCTTTCTTTCTTTCTTTCTTTCTTTCTTTCTCTTTCTTTCCTTCCTCCCTCCCTCCCTTCTTTCCTTCCTTCCTTTTCTTTCTTTTTCTTTCTTTCTTTCTTTCTTTCTTTCTTTCTTTCTTTCTTTCTTTCTTTCTTTCTTTCTTTTCCTGATATAACATTCACATTTCCATACTTAAAACACTTCTAAAAAAAAGTTGTATGCCCATTTTCAAAATAAGCTTAATGCTCCCTCCTGCTTCACAGATCCACTGATTACTCCTCCCCCTTCCATATAAACCATTGCCTCAGTTATGGTCTCTATTCATCCACTCCTTTACTTCCAAACTTGGAGATAATAACAAAAACAATTAAAAACAAAGATATAATTAAACATAAAGAAAAATTATAATGACATAAAGATACAAATAAGAGTAGAGTACAAAACAAATAGAGAAGGTACCTACTTCGCTTTTCCTGTCCTGCTCTTTATCTGCCTCCATGGTTGCTGTGGTAGTTGTATAATCTGCTGTCAATTTGAGACTTAAGATGAAGGGATGGAGTTTAGTCTGTCAATCTGGGTGCAGTTTGATGACATCATTTGGAGGCACTGAGGAGAAAAATAGCTCGCTGGAGGCAGGACACAGTCTCATGCCCTATGAGACATTCCTGTCAACAATGCACAAGGAGCTACGCTAGAGCCCTGGAGCTGAAGGAGCCACGTGGAGACTCTTAACAGCTTTGAGATGTTTCCACCCATCTCCACTGGATCCACAAGACTTTGCACCCACTGGCATGTGCTCTTCATGCATTCGGCATCATTGCATGTGTTGCATGAGTCTGAAGAATTTATAGTCTGGTGTCAGATATCTGGGCTAATATCAGACTTATGGACTTGAACTGGACTGGGCGGTTATGCCTTCTTAATGTACAATTTCTCTGTGATATAAAGTTCTCTCTTGTACACATATGAATGTCTGTGAATTTTTTTCCCTAGTCCACCCAGACTAACATAGTTGTGGAGTTTCACATGTTCACTTTCCAGGCACTAGTTAGAGGTGCCCATGGTATATGACAGGATTTAGCTAGATCCATCCTCTAGGTGATCATATTCTGGGTACAGGATCTTAACATGGCTCTGCTCAATACTTACCTTCATTGAAAAATCAATGAAGATAGGGGCATTATAGCAAAGTGGGGTGAAGAAAGCAGATGGTACCAGGGTATCAATTATCTGGGATCTAAATGGCTTGTCTTCAAGCAGCCATCTAAGTCAGGTGTCAAGGAAGTCCACAATGAAGAAGCACACCAGCATGTGTGACCCAAAGATAGTGACAATTCAAATGTGATGAAGGAAAAACCTTCAGAGCTCAAATTATGAACATCCAATTTGTCGAAGGGTAGGTGAACAGTGAGAACTCAAAAAAATCCATCTGAAGAATATTTAGTCATATTAAACCTCTGGCAGATCCCCTTGAAAAGCTTTACTCTCAGACAGAGATAACTGCGAACTTGATCACGGTGGATCAGACCATGGCATAATATGACAATTGGTCAGTTGACCTACCTCTCGATCCAACCTGTACTTGCTCTAAGGTAAAGCATTTCTCACTTGTTCCATGACAGGATTTTTTTTTTTTTTGCTGAACTTTAAAATATTGATGGTAGTCTTTCCTTCTTTATTCTTCATTTTCATTTTTATCTTTATATTATTATTATTTTCTTCTTGCTGTTTTATTTTGGTTTTGTTTTTTGTTGTTTCTATTGGGTTTCAAAGTTTGTAAAGCACAGAAGGCGCGGATCCCTAGAGACAATAACTGATGCAATGGTCTATAGGGCCCTAGGGGAGTAGAGGAGTAGGAAGGGTGAGGAACTTTCGGGAGCAAACAATGAATGTGGGAGGGGGAGAGAACCAAAGAATTCATTATTATATATATGCATATATACATATAGTACAACATTTTAAACATCTATGTAAATGAATACTATTTTTAAAAAACATTTTATTAGGGACTCAGACAACTCTTATGACAATCCATACTTACATTAATTGTATAAAGCACATCTGTACATTCTTTGCCCTCATCATTTTCAAAGCTCCCTCCTCCCTCATGTTCCCTTGACAATTTATAAATTATTATTTTGTCATATCTTTCCCAGTTCAGAGTCTCCCTTCACCCCATTTTCTGTTGTCTGTCCCCCAGGGAGGAGGTCACATGTAGAGCCTTGTAATCGGTTCCCTCTTTCCAACCTACTCACCCTCTACCCTGCCAGTATCACCCCTCACACCCTGTTCCTGAAGGTATCATCCTCCCTGGATTCCCTGTGCCTCCAGCTCCTATCTGCACCAGTGTACATCCTCTGCTCTATCCAGACTTGCAAGGTAGAATTTGGATCATGGTAGTGGGGTGGGGTGGGGTGGAGGGAGGGGTGGAAGCATTTATGAACTGGAGGAAAGCTGTATTCTTCATCAGTGCTATATCACACCCTGACTGACTCAAGTCCTCCCCTAGACCGCTCTGCAAGGGGATCTACAGTGGCCAACAAATGGGCTTAGGGTCACCACTCTGCACTTTCCCCTTCATTCACTCTGGTAAGATTTTTTTTTTCTTATGATGCCTATACCTGATCCCTTCCACACCTCTTGATGACACAGGCTGGTGTGCTTCTTCCATGTGGGCTTTGTTGCTTCTGAGTTAGATAGCCGTTTGTTTACCTTCAAGCCTTTAAGACCCCAGACACTATCTCTTTTGATAGCCGGCACCATCAGCTTTGTTCACCACATTTGCATATGCACCTGTTTGTCCTCGGTGATTGTATCATGGAGGTATGCACCCAATTATAAAGATTTTTTTGTTCTTTGATGCCTGATATGTGAATATTATATACATCTATTTTTAAAACTATATAAAAACAAACAAAGCTTGACCAATGGTTACCATGGGTGAAGGTGAAATGGTTGTTGCTTAGGGGGAATTCAGTTTATATTATTGGTGATGGGATAATTTTGAAAAGGATATCAATAATGGTTGTAAACATGAAAAGTATCATCAAAGATACTCAATTGTACATATAACAGTGGTTGAATTGGAGAATGTTTTCTTGTGTACATTTTGCCAAAAATGTAATGATATGAACAAAAGGAAGAAAAAATTTAATCGATAGTGATGATGATTGTATGCCCCCCACTTTTTTTAAAAAAAAGAAGCATCTTTATTAATACAGTATTTATTTGTCTCTGTCAAACCTTGAGCCAATTATTTTCCCCAGGCTGTCCGGGGAGGTGCAGGGAAGGGAAATTTTGGGCAGAGAGACTTGGGACAGAGAAATGTGGGGGGTAGATATGGCTCCTTCACATGGTAAAAAGGATGAGGAAGGCCACCATCAGGCAGAAAAGCCCGAGGGCCTTCGAGAAGGCAAAGCCCAGGATGGCATAGGAGAAGAGCGGCTGCTTCAGAGAAGGGTTCCTGGCATAAGCAAGGATGAGGCTCCCAAACCCAGTCCCAATGCGGGCTCCAGAGATGCCACTCCAACTGTGGCAGCCCCAATGAGCTTGGCTGCTGTGTCAATGTCCTTTGAGATATGCTGGTTTGGAAGCTGTGACTAGGGATCAATCAAGTCAGGGAATGTAGGGATGCCAAGCTGCTGAAGCGCTCTTCTGTCAGTGTCTAGGATGTTTCTGCGCCACAGATGGGACACCTCATCAGCTGGAAGGCATTCCTGACCAAGGGATGAGTGGAGAAGAATTTGGCACTGGCAAAAATTTTTAGGGGATGAGGGGTAGTGGCAGGCAAGCTGCTCCTGCTGCAGAGAAAATCAAGACAGGTATATGCCTCTTCTTGATATGATTGAATTATATCATGTGCATGAAATTCCAATAAAACTGTTTTAGAAAAGAAACAGAAGATCATCTGTTACTTACACAGACCCTCATTGAAGGGCTTTGGTTAACAGGCTCATAGCCCAGTGCCTGTCTTTGTGAATAACATTCTATTAGCACACAGCTATGCCCTTTTCTCTTTCCTGCTGTTGTTTTCACAATCAGTAAGGTTGAATAATTGTCTCCAAGTCTATATGACCAATGGAATAATCAATTATAGTTTTCAGAGGTCTTTTTGAAAAAAGAAATTTACTGACCCCTGATCTAGGGGAAGAATCTGGATGAAAAACAGCAAGGCTTGATGAAAAACATAATTCTAAACTATGAAGACTGTTTGACAGGATATAATATTTTTTAAAAATAACTGATAGATAAGTAAGAACTACCAATCCTAATGGGACAGTCATGACTTGCCTAGCTGTTAAATGAAAATTCAGTCATTCAGACCCACGAACTGCTGTGTGGGAGAATTTGTGGTGGAATAATCTCATAAGGAAATACAGGCTTGGAAATCTTGTAGGAGCAGTTCTAGTCTGTCCTCTAGGATTACTATGACTTGGAACTGATCAATGTCAACAGAATTTTAGTTTGGGTGAAAGCAACTTTTTACAATATATTGTACTTGAATAAATGACACCACGTTTCAAACCACCAACTTTACAGCCATTAATTGAGGCCTTAACGGTTAGCACTCCACTGAGTCTTCCTGAAAGATATTCAGACTGTGGCAGTTACATGATCTCCTGTGAACCTGCGAAGGGGTGCAGTCTAGCCTGTCAATCAGGTCACGCCTTCATGACCTCATTTGGAGGTGCAAAGGAGATGAATAGCTCACTGAAGGCTAGATACACTCTCTCCCTGTGAGGCATTGTTGTTGACAAGCCACATGGAGCTATGCTAATGGCAGCCAGAACCTTGGAGCTGGAGGAGTCACGTGGAGGCCCACGCCAGCAGTAAGATGCTTCTAATGCCACTGGATCCACAAGACTTTCCACCCACTAACCTGTGATTTTCTTGCACCTGGCATTGTATCATGTATTGCATGAGTCTGAAGAGGAATTTACAGAATGGTATCAGACATATGGGCTAATATTGGCCTTATGGGTTTAATCTGCACTGGACTGGTGTGTTTTCTCAATATACCGTTGCTCTTTATATAAAGCTTTTTCCTATACACATAGGAGTGTCTATGAATTTGTTTCTCCAGTCCACCAGGACTAAAACACTGACCTTCTCAAAATACACGCTGATCACCCCTGGAAAATTTCTACTCCCTATGGGACAAGCTCATTTTGGTTGGTTGTTTTTCTCTCTATGAGAATGTTTTATTTTCTTACAATACAACTTTGAATTCACAGATATTAAGGGTAGGAACTGAATCATAAAAAGAAAACAAAACATAAATTCCCGTGTGAAATAGTGAGATGAAGAACCCTGGATCACAATAGAGATCCAGACTAGAAACTCCCTCTCCAAATGCACATGATCCAGAATCATTCCTTCTGTTCATGCCCTTACAGAGCCCTGCAACACAGCTCCCTCCCTGCATAGGAGGTTTGTGTCTGTACTCACTTTGACTTCTCTCTGTGTTTCTTCCCCACCATTATACATGGACGTGTGATTGACTTTTAGACTGTCCTTTCGCTGATACGGTGTGTTCTTGGCAATGTCTCTGGAGATGGTAAACCAGCTTTCATGGAATCTGTACAATATGTGATATCAACAGTACTAATAAGACACCCTGCAGGCCTGGAACTTGGCTCATACAGGTCATGGAAAAGTTACTAAATGTAAATCCAGAGTTTGCACATTAGAATCTCAAAAATGTCTTATGCTCCCTCAAGTTTCCTTCAGACTCAACCAGTTGCACATTGCAATTGCCATTTTCAAACAAAATATATGCCGGTCATGAAAACGATCACACATGTCAACTGTGTGCAACTCATACCCACTCACACACACTTGCTCTCAATAGCATTACTTATTAAAATAGCTGCCTGAAAAACCCAGCTTAGTACAGACTCCATGATGATTCTGTGTTCATACAAATTTCAGAACAGCGACTCTTGTAGATTATGGTACTGAGGATCTTCTCCAAGAACTGTTTTGTTGGGATTGGGGTGTTTTTTTTTATCAGCATAAGGAGGGCCTTTATTTGCATATGCTTCTCCTGGAGTGAATGAGCCTGATTCACAGATAAAGCAGTCACAAAACCCCATGCTTCAATCCCTGAGCGTTTCACCTCTGAGAGTTTCCCCAAGAAGAGGAAGAAACTGACATATTGGCAATGAGGCCTATTTTCCCAGGTGTATTAAATCAGAATAAGAGCTAAATTTGAGTAAATACATCATGAGACTATATCCAATGGACTATGTGCAGATTTGCATGTGAGTGGTAACTTTGTAATAAAGTTTAAAAGGGGTCAATCTGAGATGAGAATGTTGGCTGCTTCCTCATAGAACACATTCCCTTCCGTGACTTCTCCATTCTTCAAGAACAAGGCCTATTCTTTCAGGCCACAGAAAGTGATGAAGAAGATGGTTGAGGAGGGAGACACAAATTAAGTTTGAGAACAGCTTTGGGAATAAAGGCAGTAGTCCTCTCCTCTCAGGGACTTATATCTTTCTAAGATACTCAGAACAAAACCAAGAGCATTTAAATTGTCAGATACACATTTTCTCTCTGCAATAGATTATGTAAAATTAGATATTCAAATATTTGAAGGTCAGCTAAATCTAGAAATCTCATTGAATTCAGCCAAAAATAGCTCCCATTCAATGCGTGCTGTAAATAGGAGTGGCTTTTGTAAGTCACTAAGAAGGAAGAACTTTTCTTTGACAACTACACTCCTACATCTACTCAAGAGTTATTCTAGTGTGGAAAGAGTACATGCAACACTAAAAAAATTACCTTTGACACAGGAAGACATGTAGTATCCACAAAGTCATCATTAATAAAGTTATTCACACCTAATCTTACATTTCATACAGGATCTTATACCAAAATAGCTGAAATTCTTCACTTAAGGTTGTGTGTCAATGGATACTGGGAATGTTACCGGTATCAAACAACAAAATACTAGCAAAGCCACTAGGAGAAGGATGAGCTCATTAATAGGACAAATGTGGACCCTCTGGGTAAAACCAGAAGGAGTGGCCGACATTCTTTGGGGCTGTGAAGGTGAAGATACAACATCCAGCATGAAGAACTGAATGATCCCGTTTGGCCCTAAGCTCTCCCTGAATCCTGAATTTTCACAAAAAGGTAGTGTGTTTCCTGGACTATCATGGGCTGCAGGTTCTGAAGGATAGACTGATATAGGATATTAACACCCAGATAATAAAATGCAGTTGGCGAATTTATGTATTTTCAGATGGGATTCCAGAAAAGATACACACACACACACACAGCCACAAAGGTTAGGAAAAACAACCAAAGCTGTCCTGACCCCTGAGATTTCCCCAAATGTTGGAAACTTGACTGAATAATTTGTGGTAGTAGAGCCCTGCGTTTGCACTCTACCCTGGGGTAAAAAAAAGGAAAACAAAAAAAGCAAAAATCAGCAACAACAAAAATTGTGTCATTTGAAGAAACAATTCAATATAAAATAGGCAGACTGCCTATCTTTTATTAAATTATTAGCTAGATGATTGCCAGAATTCCTCAGAGTGTGCTGAAAGAACATACTGTTAGACTTTCAGCCAATACTCAAACACTTAATAGATACCTTTACCCAGGCACCATTTTCCTGAAGTCTGATTGGAAAATATTTTATCTGAGCGTCTTGAGAACTCTGATGCAGGGACCGCTGGCAAAGTCATTTCCTGTCCTTAAAGGTTAAGAAGCGGATTGTTGCTGTGGGACAGAATATAGTTTTGGTTACAATATAACTTTGAATTCACAGATGCCAGGAGTAGGCACAGAAGTATTATTTTTTAAATTAGAGATTTCCCACAAGGAACTGAGATTTCTGAGAATCCACATATAACCACAGGAAACCAGCCTTGAGCTCCAGCTGCTCCTGGGTCTGAGTCCTGTGCTTTGTGGGTCCTGCGCACCCCCTGGAGACCAATATCCTCCCACCAGGGGAAGTTTGTGTCCGGGCTCTCACTGACTTCCCCTCACTGTGTCTCTTGCACAGTAATACATGGCTGTGTCTTCGGCTTTCAGGCTGTTCATCTGCAGATACAGCGTGTTCTTGGCGTTGTCTCTGGAGATGGTTAATTGGCCCTTTACTGAATCTGTATAGTATGTACTAACACCAGTACTAATGCCTGCGACCCACTGCAGGCCCTTCCCTGGATACTGGCGGGCCCAGCTCATCCATGGTCACTGAAGGTGAATCCAGAAGCTGCACAAGAGAGTCTCAAAGACTCTCCAGGCTTTTTCAGATCGCCCACAGACTACACCAGGTGCACCTCACACTGAACACCTGCAAACAGACACTCTGATTAGATGACTTACATACAAACACATGCACTCACAATTATACACACACACAGCAAGCTCTACAATGATTACCATGTAAAATGGCCAAAATGAAAGCCACGTTTGGTACCAAATTCATTATGTGTCCTCTGGACTAGCTCTTGCTTTCAAAATATTAACAGCAGAGACCCAAGAAACGGGTACTGTCCTCTGAGAAGTCCCACATCAGGGCCTGTGGTTGTTTTATCAGCAGGCAGAGAGCTGCATTTGCATGTCCCCTGATATTTAGAAGCAGATGAGTAGAGAATATGGACAAGAGTTCTCCCTCAGACTGAACGAGCACTCCCAACAGAAAACAGCTCTTAAGCAGGTTGTTTATCAAGCATTGCTTTAATTGTTAGTTATCAATTATCAATCTTTTTAAAAAATAGTTTTCAATTTGTAAACTTTATATTACATACATAACAAACTTTCTAATTGAGTGGTATGAGCATTCACAATGCATCCTCTCTGATTCCCCTTATGGTGTGGATTCACATGATGATAGTGGACCGTTCTATTACCTGTTTCTTGTGTGGGAACCTTACTGATTTTCTTTCCTTCTAAGCATTTCCATATTTCAGTGATATTTGTACAGTGTGGACAGGAAGTTCTTCATAAAGCATGTCCACAAAACATGCAGAATGGTGTCTCCTCTCCGGTTTCTGATCTGAGAGATTCCAGTCCTCCTGCTTTTGTGATAATCAGGAAACCTGGCTATTTATCACTTTTCTTCATCTTCTAAAAGAGTCAGTTTTCATATAATCAGCTTACTGGTTGTGTTCCTGTTATTTCATTTACCTTGGTTACTTTTTTATTGTCTCTCCCAGGCCCGTGCTACCTATGACATGGATATTACCTATGCATACTCACCTTTTTCTAGTTCCATTAGTTGGAAACTGAAGTAATCAATCTCAGAGTTTTACTTCTACACTATACAACTGTGTGTTGCTATGAATTCCTCATTAAGTTCTCTTCAGATGAACCCCACGGTTTGTTGTCTTGTGATTTCATTTAATCCAGTACAGCCATCCAGGATGTGAAAATCATTAAACACATGTTCATGACACAAATAATATAGTATATATCCATATATTCATCACTCACACTCACTGCCATGAGCCAGTGCAGACTCATCATGACCCTATAGACAGCGTAGAATTGTCCTTGAGCACTTCTGAAACTGTAACTCTTTAGGGAGAAGAAAGCCCTGTTTTTCTACTGTGGAACAGCTAGTACTTAAGAACTCCTGAAATTTCAGGTCGCAGCTTAATGAGTAACCAAAACACCACCAGGATTCATTTATGCATACATATATTTAAATGTGTTTATGCATACAACATATAAATGAATGAATATTGAAATTGATGTGGTGTTTTGTAATATTTAGGAAGACAAGATTCTCAGAGAAAATGTTTTGGAGGGAAAGGAAACCCTAGATACTAAGAGGAAGCTCCTTGCTCCCATGCCTCCCCCATTGCCCTTGCCCAGAAGTCTGGCTCCTGTGCTCTGTGCAGCTCATGTGATCCCTATAGACTAAGGTCATTATTACAGGGAAGGTTGTGCCTGGATGGCACTGAGTCCTCTCACTGTTCCTCTCACACAGTAATGGACAGCTGTGCCCTCAGTGGTCATTGCGCTCAGCTGCGGGGAGAACTGCTTGGTGGATATGCTTTTGGCGCTTGAGAGTCAGCTGCATTAAGGCAGGTAATTGTTTCCTGATGCTCAGACATATTGATAACAAGTGCTGCAAACTTTTCTGCTGGTTGTGGTGGATTCAGGTCCAGAAATATGGAGCCACAAGAGACAGCAAATCTTAGGGAGAGGATTTGTGAGGGATTCATCACTCCTGGGCTCAAATCCTGATGCTGTACCTGTCACAGGGCACCCAGGACAGGGAGGAAAAAAATCCATGCTGACAACTAATGTAAGTCTCTTTTATGTTAACCCATTTTTGGAGTCTCTTGCTATTACGAGAGACATAACTTCCAGGCCAAAGAATATATGAAAGAAAATAAAAACTTGCGGACAGGTTATACAGTTTCTGGAGAATTGTGACCAGTGTGGTGCCTTTCACCATGTTTTGAACTTTAACCTGGAAATTGAAGGAGTGATCTGCATGTTAGAGCCCAAGGAGAACAAAGTAGAGATACTTTCAATCTTTTCTCAAAAAACCGAAAAGAGAGTCTAATGTCTTCATCTTCTCTGGAATTGGCTTCCATTTATTGAGAACTCAAGTTCCTTACACCAAAGAGTGGAGAAAATGTCTGGACACAGAAAGCTTAGAGAGTGTTAAGAAATTCTGATTTCATTAACCCCCAGCTGACAGTGGATATTACTTCTACTGTGTTCTCTCATTTCTCTGAATAGTCTCTTGAAAATTCAGTCCTCTTTCTTTAGCCTAACATGTAAATTAGCACGAGTTGAGATGGTGGACATGTACAGAGTTTTGAGATGCAAATGGGCAAAGGACATGAATAGATACTTGACTAAAGGGGACATTCAATTTGCAAAGATACACATACAAATATGTTAATTCCCATTACTCATTGGTGGTGTTATTGTTTATTTGGTTGACTTTGTTTTTGAGATCTTTTCTTGGAATGGTTACAGAATACCTGGCCATATTTTCTGGAAAACATTTTAAGCACTTTCACGGAATATTTTTTCTAAAACATATATGTTTAATACAACCTGTAGTGTGGTTTGTTTGTTTTTTCCATGAATTTTCATTGTGCATCACAGTAATACAGAATCATTGAAAGCTGTAGTAGTTTCTCTGTGCAACACGCTGTTCTGAGCAAATAACCTGAGAAGCTGTACTAACTGAAAACTATGACATCAAGATTGAAGGAAGCCAGGTTCATAATCCGGCACATGCAAATGACATAAAACTACATGTTGTAAGACAATATGACTTGTAGAACTTACTGATAAAGAGCAGGGATTACTGCCTTCACTTTAGATTAAAATTCAATGTAAAGAAAATTAAACTCCCTAATATGGGACCAATGGAAAGTATCAGGATAAATGGGGATAATATTGAAATTTGGAAGAAGTTCATCTCTCTTGGATCTACAATCAATATTCATGGAAGCTTGACTCAATCAACTGCTGCATTTAGTTGAGGAAACCTGCTGCACAGACCTCGTCAAAGGTGAAGAGCAAGGAAGTCTCTTTGAAGACTCAGATGTACCTGGCCCAAATTATGAGGTTTCCAATTGTCTCATGTGCATGTCAAAGTCGGACAATGAATGAAAAGGATGAAAGATCAAACGATGTACCTGAATTATGGTACTGGAGAATAATTTGATGGTAGGATGGACCACCAGAAGAACAAACAATTGTATATTGAATGATGTGCAATGCTTAATAGAAAGAAGGGAGGAGGTGATTACTTCATCTCAAGTACTTCGGACATTTGTTAGGAAAATCAGAACTTGGATAAGGACCTAATGCTTTATGAAACATAAGGTTATTAAAAAAGGTAACCTTTAACAAGCTAGATTGGCACAGTAACTGCAAAAAAGGCCTCATACATCACAACTGTGAGAATGAAGCAAGACCTACGCTTCATTCTGTTTTCTCTAGTGTTGCTGTGGGTCCAAATTTATTTGATAGGACTTAAAACAGCAAAATGCAAGGTCAATGACAAACATTGAACTCAATGCAGAGTAAGTGAAGGCATTCACCTTTCAAATTGGAATCAGATAAGGCTATCATTAAATACCAATCTTAATTCGTATTGTGCTGAAACTGTGGTAGTTAAATAATCTGGTGTTAGCTTGAGAATATTGAAAGTGAAGGGGTGGAATTTAGCCTGTCAATCGGGTCACAGCTTGATGACCTCATTTGGTAATGCTATGGAAATAAATAGCTTGCTGGAGGAGGGATACACACTCACTCTAGTTGTGGGATACAAAATGCCCCCCAGCTTTGTCTCACACAAATTTCTGACAAACAGAGGTTATTTGAAAGCTCATGGTGGGAGGTCAGATGCTTAGACATATTCCTCCTGCAGGCATCTGTTCCACTCTAGGTGGGGTACCCACCCAACTGTTAATGGTTTCCATGGAGAGCCAGGAAACAGGTCAAACCTGCTTGGTGACATACAAAGTTAGGCTGCCATCCTGAATCTAGGATCCACCCATCTTATCACATGTAAACCCTTAATCCCTCCTCTTCCTATAGTGTATGTACCCCTATATCACCCCCCCCCCCCGTACCACTACTGTATTACCTATTCCACAACCCTTTTCTCTGATGTATGTCTTTACCTGTAATTCGGGGGCTTACATGCCCCACCCAAAAGAAGATATATAAGCCTGGGTTAACAATATAAAGCCCTCTCCCCTCACTCTCCCTGGCTCTCAGCTCTCCCTTCATCTCCCTCCATCCTTGCTCCCCTGTTCCCTTTCCCATTGTCCTCCTTCCTCTCCCCCTCTCTCCTGCCCTCCTGTCTCCCATCTCCACGTGGACCACCAAGTGGGGCTGAGGTGAGCATGCTACCAGGAAATGTGTCTGACTCCATTATTTCAATCTCTCTTCTAATCTCTCCGTATTCTCTAGGACTTTATTATAATCTTTATATATCTCAACTGTACTATTGTGCCTATCATACCTGCAATTAGTTGTGGGAGGCTGACCTTTACCTCACACTCCCTGTGACACGTTCCTGCTGATAAGACACATGGAGCTACACTAGATTCCTGCAGCTGGAGGATCCTGTAGAGACCCCTGCCAGCATTGAGAGTTTCCATTGCCTCTGGATCCACAAGTCTTTCCACCTACTGGCCTGCGATCTTCCTGTATCCAGGGTCATTGCATGTGTTGCATGAGTCTGAAGCGGTATTTTTAGATTGGTATTGGACATATGGGTTAATATAGGACGTATGGACTTGGATAGGATGTTTTCTCAATATACAATTGCTCTTTTATGTAAAGGTCTTTCTTAAACAGATTTGAGTGTCTATGAGTTTGTTTCTCTAGTCCACCCTGACTAACACAAACTTTGAACAATAGCTATCAGTCAACAAATGAAAACCAAATGCATCCTAAATGGCAACAAAGAGGTAAAACTCTCTATAATTGCTGATGACAACTCTCTGTAATTGCTGATGATTTTCTAAACATAGAAAATCCAAAAGCCCTAGAAGAAAATTGTTGAAAGCTCTGAAAAGGAAATCAGAAAATAATATCATTTACAATAGCTACCTAAAAGATAAAATAAATGGAATAAACCTAAGAGAACCAAAGTCTTGTAGAAAGAAGTCTATAAGAAAAACACTACTCCAAGTTACCAAAAGAAATGCAAATAATGAGACTAATGGACCATGTTCATGAAGCAGAAGGCTCAGCTTTGTGAAAATAACACACTCTAAGCAATCTATAATTATAATGCAATTACCATTATAATTAACTTCTGACCAAGATCCCAGTGTCTATCTTCAAGGACATGGAAATTACTGACCATATTTTAAAAGAAATGGGAGGAGATGAGTCACTCAGGGTTCAGTGTAGCAACAATGAAAATCAAAACCTTCCTCTAGTGCTTGAACGCTTCCTCCCCTCAATTCTCATGATCCCAATTCTGCCTTGGGGACCTGGTTAGACCAGAGGATGCACAGCGGTGCAGTAAGGATCTGGAAACAGGGAATCTAGGACGGATGAACCCCTTAGGACCAGCGGTGAGAGTGGCGACACCTGGAGGGAAGGGGGTATAGAAAGGGAGAACCGATCTAGGGGATCTACATGTAACCTCCTCTCTGGGTGATGGGAAACGGGAAGGAAGGTGAGGGGAGAGACCGGACAGTATAAGATAAGATAAAATAATAATTTATAAACTATTAAGGGTTCATGGGGGAGGGGGGAGAAAAGAGGGAGGGGTAGGGGAAAAAGGAAAATGAGATGATTCCAGGAACCCAAGTGGAAGGCGAATTTTGAGAATGATGAGGGCAATGAATGTATAAGGATGCTTTACTCAATTGATGTATGTATGGATTGTGATAAGAGTTGTATGAGCCCCAATAAACTGATTTATTAAAAATTACTCTTCAACTTAAAAAAATGAAACAAATCCATCATAAAAAGGCCAAAACTACACAGACACTCCATACCTAGGAGATCCAGTGGTGTTGTAGATTACAAAATAGACTACTATTTGCAAGTTCTGCAGTTCAAGACCATCATCTAATCCTCAGGAGAAAGACAAAGCTTTCTGATCATGGAAGGTTTTACAGTCTCAGAAATCCAAAGGGGCAATGATGGTTTGTCCTGTACAGTTTCTATGAATCTTAATTGATTCAACAGCAGTTAAGTTGGGTGTTTGGGGGTGGGGGGACAATCCCTATAACTGCACCTGAGATTGACCTATGGGAAAACGGACAATCACAGTTTAAGTGGATCATCGCTAGACTTGTCTCTGAGTCCCTAAGACAGTCTTCTCTGGAAATGTCCACCTGGAAAAAAAATCACTCACTTGTGTCTCAGGTATTCTGGATGTGAATTAGCTAGTTTCTAGAGAATATACTAGAACAGATTGATCCATATATAAAGCCAAGGGTCACACAGCAGAATATGTTTCACAAATCCAGGCAGATGAACTACCTCAAGAAATGATTTCAAAATACTTTCCCTATGCAAATGAATGGATTGAAATTGAGGACACAACCTTGTATGAGTGTGCAAGATAAAAACAAATTTTAAAAAAATGTCCCCAAACAAAGCAACACACTCAGGGAATTAAAATAGAGATAAAATGACTCCAGGTGGGAATACACAGTTAAAATGGAGTCGGCATAAGTCTAAACATAGGACAAGCTACTAGAAACTTCTTCAGAGGAAACAGAAATTTACCTTTGGGCAATAAATAAGCAGGAGCAGCTCCCACACTCCCACGGCTTTGTAAAAATTAAAGAAACAACGCAAAATTCTTGAAGAGTGTATGTGGGAAGGGAGATCTTCCGTACTTGGCTCTTGCCCTTCTATCGAGACCAATACGCTTTCCCAAAGAAAGACTGGCCTTCACTTTGGCTGAGTTCCTGCTCACTGAACCCCATCTTTGTACAGCTGGGCCTGTCTCTTTCTCCTTTTACTTGCCACCTGCCAGACTGTTGACTGATAGCCACCAACCTGGGTCACCTCGCTTGAGGCCTCCAGTCCTGGAAGGACTTAGCCCAGCTACCTGGGAATGCCAATCATGTCTCAGTGCGCCGTGCGTGCGCTGGAATATCACTTCAACAACCTCAAGGGTGGGTGTACTCCCCGCAGACACCCTACTGGCTGGCAAGGAGCCAGGGCATTTCCAGACCTGGGTTCTCCCCCCGCCCCGCTCCCCGGGGAAAGTTACTGCACAGGTCACAACATTGGGCAAACCTCAGGAGGAAGCCCTAACGTTCTGTGCACCAGCTGCAACCACTCGCTTCCTGAATAGCGTTCACTTCTTCATAGCGAGAGAAGAAAGGGACCCGGGGCTCATCTTTGAGCTGAAGATGTTCCAGGAGTCTCGGGGAGGTGGCACACTGTATGGAGACAATGCAGGGGGCTTAGGAGAGACCTGCAAAGCGACTAATCGGGAACACAGACGCCCAAAGCCAGTCTGGGATCCCCCTTTCTCCAACAGGTTTCTCGCAAGGAATTCCAACCAATCCCCAAACAGGGGGATGGGACCAGTCTCTGGGACACCCTCCCACATCTCACCGTACAAGGGGAGAGGTACTGGATAAGAGGAGGTGAGGGGAGAAGGGTGCTTGCACCCGAGCCAGGCTGCTGTGTGCGGCAAGGTCACCCCAACTGGTCACCAACACGACCCCAACGTGGGCGCGCCGACTACACAGAGCTCAGGCTGCAACACTTCTCTGGCTCCACACCGTGCACAGCAAGTAGGAACCTAGCTATGACCCTCACTTCCGGCTAGGACACTGCCACTTCTGTCCTGTCTCAGCGTGACCCGGAATAGGAGAAGCATAGTCATGGGTGTGATTGGGAAACACATAAGTGAAAATTCAGTCAGGACAGACTTCATTAAGCACAGATATTCAGGAAAATATGGATGTGGTAGAGGTTAATATGGATGTGGCAGAGACATCAAAAACAGTAGTTCCTGGTGCTTAAATTCCCACCAACGTATCTGAAAGTTTGTTCTTCATAACACTGACCATACAGGAAATAATTCAGATGAGTTGGAAATAATGCAATGTGTAGGTCTTAGTGGGGAAAACCCCCCCACCAGATTCTTATCCTGAAAAACGGTTAGATTAGTATTACATGTATGATCAAAGTCACATATCCCATACAGCACTGAGCTAAAAGCACCAACCTGTGACATTCAGTATCCACATCGGAAAAGGTGACGCCTGAGTCACTGTGATAGTGGGTCAGGATGTCATTCTCTTACAACCAGAATCTCACAGCTGTGCTCAGGGCCTCATAAAACAATTAACAATACACTTCTACCATATCGACACAGTTGTATACAAAATAAACTGAATATGTTCTTCAGCTCTTGGATAGTCGAGTACATTTTAACTTCCAGGTGGTGCTTATACATGTCTGAGACTGAGAAAATCAACCACTGCATCACCTGTCTAGTTTTGGACTATTGTCTATAAGGACACTACTTGCTGTGGTAAAGATGAAACATGTTCTATAAAATGTAAAACACAAAAGCCTAAGGAGCTGTTTCTCTGCTCTCTGTGGTTCTATGAGTCAGAATTCACACAACAGCTCTGACTTTATTGTTCTTTTAAATGTGTTTTCTTATTCCATATATGTAAAACCTTTAGAGTTTTGTGTATTTGCAAACCGGAGGCAAAAACAAGAGGTATATCACTTCAACCATGGAGCTTGGTAAACAAGAGGAAAACTTTTTAGATTGAAAGAGGCTGAGACAATGGGCTCAAATATAAGAACAATTATGAGGACGGTTTAGGGCAAGCCAGTGTTTCTCCCTGTGGTGATATGGTCACTATGATTTGGAACTAACTTAGTGACACCTAACAACAACCTCTCTTGTACAGGGACTGTATGTACAATAAGTACTGAAATGTTAGAGTGTTTCTTTTTAAAATAAGCAATAAAGTAATAATCATTCCAGAATCTTGTTGAAAAAAATATAATCATGGTTTTAATATGTATACCTGCAATATGAATCAATAGTAAAGGACAAAATTGAATAAATATAGATTTGTACAAGAAACCTTTTTATTAATGCATGAGAAACTTTAAAAGAAAATTTTATGACTACAGAGAATATGGGGTAAAATTATTTATAAAATACACTCTACAACAGAATATATTATACTAATATTTTAACAATAAAGGAACATATTTGATGATTACATAACTATTGGTTTAGGTGAGTGAGTAGATCATACATCAGACCAGTTTATCTTTACATTTGTGGAAATGGGATGGATTGAGTTAGAGAGCGCCTATCCCTGACTTTGAGTTCATATTTCAACTTGATTAAGTGGGATTATTACCAGGGATACAAGAATGTTTCGATATTAGAAAAAATTAATGTAACCAACCACATAAATAGGACAAATAATAAGAACCATATCATATTAGTAGATGCGTAAAAGGCATTTGACAATATCTACTACCTATTCCTGATAAAAACCCTCAATAACATAGAAATAGAAAGGAGAGACCTCAACACATGAAATATATTAAAGGAAACATTCTGTGTAGGACAATTAGTTGACTGTAACTTGGTCGAAATAGACACTTGTTCACATAGAAAGGTTTCATAAAAACCTATGTAAACATAAGAACCCACAGATTGGGGGGAAATAAATCTTAAGCAGTGCGGGGAGAGAGAGAGAGCAAGGGAGGAGAAGAAGACAACAGGATAACTGGCATTTTCAGGGATTCCCCATCTTGATGCTCACCTGATCATACACAGGGAGCAGAGCCTGAAGCACAGGGAGCAGAGCCTGAAATCAGTGTCTGAGTTTCAGAGGCGTCCAGGTGAAAAGCAGGAGAGATGTGGTCAGGTGGAGCAGATGGCAGCAGATGCTGTCAAGTGTGTGTCTCTGTGGCCCTAGCTGCTGGAGTGTCTCTTGGGGAAATTCCCACTTGGGAAGCATGCCTTCCACCCATCACTTTTCTTTCAGTTTGTCTTTGTGCCTGGACTTGTGTGGTGTTGGGATTCAAATGCAAACGCTTTTCAAATGCAAGCTGGGCCACCCAAAGTGCTCAGATTTCAGCAGGGCTTCCAGACTAAGAAGAAACTACTAAGAATGAATCCTTTGCCTTGCCAGGCCCTGAGCCTCACCTCCAGGAACCTCCCTCCACGACACCCTCATTACCTCCAGGCCCTGCCCCTTCCCACAGAGACCACCCCACCCCCTCCCCAGGTGATAGTTTCCTGCTGAACCCATTTCCTCTGAGTGAGAAGGATCCAAGAGTGCGGCCCAAGAGCTTCTGTGGGTGAGTTTCTGTGTTTCTGTGCTGATCCCTGGCGCGGAATCCCCTGCAGGCCTGGAGTCCCAGCTGTGTCCGGGTTCCCGTGGACGTTACACTTCCCGCACCCCATACAACAGTGTTCCAGGTCGCCGCGACCCCCTGGGACATTTCCAGTTAAATCCTTATTGAATTGGTTGCAGGCCTTTGCCTTCGGGCGCGGGAATACTCTGGCCGCTTTTTCTGCTCAGAGCTCCTCCGTCCAGAAAGGCGCGATTGCGTGTTTTTTTTTTTTTTTTGGGGGGGGTTGCCTGGGGCCTGTCCCTTCGTGTCAGGTCGCGGGCATGAGAGCATGGGGACCCCAGAGTGGCCTTTACTGAAAGGAGAGGCAGCCTTGCAGTCATCAGGCCACCCCACTGATGACCGAGGTCTGTATTAGAGCTTAACTTCTCAGCACCCTGCTTTGCAAAGGGGTACCAGAGCAGTGACAGCCCCAAATCCCCGCACAGATCTGGTCCTTGCATAGATTGCAGAGCCCCACATGGAGTGAGCCTCTATTGAGTGGTTTCTGCCCAGGAACCAAGGTAGTAGGTAATCTGGCCCTCAGGCTTTGCAGGGTGGCTTTGCTTCACCTCTGCAGGCAGCCCATGGAGAAGCAGTTTCTCTTGGAGGTTTGCCTGAGTGTGTGTCCTTGATGGAGGTCACCAAACTGGAGACAGTCCAGGGGACTCCTAGTCAGGAGCCACTTGCTTTTAGCCTTTCCCTGACTGCATTGGTCAGGAGGCCCTGGACCCATTTTGTAAGCCTGCTATCTAAGGATGGAATGTCTGCCATTGAGATGCATGCTTTTGTGAGTTTCCTTTGCCCCGCCCCTCCCCCACACCCTCTTTGGCTCACATCTCAGTTGTGAACCTTGGAAGCCATTTCCACCTCCTGTTGGTGGCTTCCTTCATTCAGATGATGTGTTTGTGCCCTTGTGCTGTCTTTGTCTCATAAGATTTAATAGATGTTCTCTTTAAACTATATTTAAAACGCGGTCTCCTTTTTACTCTACTGCATGTTCTTAACCATTTCTGCCCATCAAAAACTAGCTTGTGCTCTGATTTGGACTACAAAAGGAACTCCAATCTCAAATATAATTTACGGAGAACATTTATTAATTATTAAAAGAGACAAAGAGAATACAAAGACACGGACCCATCACCGGATGGAGATCATAGTGCAGTTCAGGGAAACAGTCAAGTCGGGAATCGAATGAAATAAGATTGCAACAGAGGAAACGGTCACACGTTTCTGATTGGTGGAGCATCAGTACAGCATGTTATAAATGGGACTACAGAAGCAGGGACAGGACTGTAACTGAGCCACCTTCATTGCCAGATAGAGCATTTTACAAGATTGTTCCAAGTCCTTCTGACCCAGGCAGTCAGGGCTCAACTGCTAAGGCATTTTGGGCTCCTGACTATAGGACCCTCTGCATTACCTGGAGATCAGTGAATGGTGTTCACCTTCCCAGTTCCTCTGTCCCTGGGCCAATTTAATCTATTTCCTTGCTTGATGATCAGAAAGAATTCAATGGAGGCTTAATCTACAGCCATCTATCCTATAGCGCTTTACTCACTGGAGTGCTAAGACTTTAATCTCTAATACAGCTCCTGAGATTTGTGTCTGCGGATGCTGGACTTTTCCACTTGGAGTGTGAAGAGCCCCAGGGGGGGATGTTTCCCCTATAAGCCTCATCTCAGAGATTGGTTGCATTGATGGCTCATCTCTCTTTAAACTGCCACTTTCCCCCCTGCCGCCACCCTCTTATGATCCTTCTTGGCTCTTAGAGCTTGCTGGCCCAGATTTAATATCCACTCATATTTTTAATAGGGAGTTTTGGTTTCCTTTTACATCCTTTTGAATTGCAGGACCCAGCAATTATTTTACTTACTTATTTTCAAGTCATTTTATATATTAATGTGGAGAAATAATAGGTCTTCCCCTGTAGTGTTTCAGTTTTGAAAATCCACAGGGCAGTTCTACTCTGTCCTCGGGGGTCACTGTGAGTCAGAATTGATGTAAGTTAGTGGCACATGTGGTCAAGGTCAGCACTTTTTGGTAATTTCAGTTATTTTATTTTCACAGTGACATAGATTGAAATCCATCATTTATCCTACTGGATACAGAAAGCGTTTGAAATATCCTGATGTTTATTAATTAACCAGATGAATTTAGCTTCTATATTTTCCAGCTTATGCTTGAGTTGGTCCCCATCCTCCCCAACCCCCTCTCCCCACATGATTTATTTTGAAATCATTAATAGTGGACATACATCCACATCCTAATGGCTGCATACTGTGACTGAACGACCCTAAGTCTCATTTGCTAACCTGCTGACACTCGCCTCTATATTTCCATTGCTTAAGCTTGCTATTTCTGCATTGGTCCCCGGACCCACCAGATTCAAAATGTTAGTGGGCTGCTGCCCATGCCCATGTTGGATATCAGCAGGAAGTTCCCTAGCTGCTCCACCCCCCTTAGTCAGCGTGTACAGTTGTGATCGGAGGAGAAAAGTATTCCCGACCGTTCGTGGTTTCTTGCTGTATAAACCAGAGTTCAAGTAGTGCGCTTGGGGCCCGATGGATTGAGCGCCAGCTGTTTCCTGGCGGCCAGCTCCAGTGAAGCTTTGCATTTGATCCTTTTCCCTGTGGCCCTGATTAATCTTTTGATTTACTTTTTTTTCATATGTTAGCTCTTCAATTTGTTTGCATTTGCTGTTCAAGAACAGAGTCCTACTAATAGCTCCTCCTTTTAAAATTTGTGTCATGATTATTTCTAATAGAAGGCAACCTCCAGATATATAACTGTTATATATAGTAAGATAGCATGTTATTTTCTCTGTGCCCCACTGCATGGTAATGCTTGAATGTTCTAGCCTTTTATCCACGCGTTCTTGATAAGAGGCTTGTTTTGTCCACTGCGCTACAGTGGATTCTGTGAGTGATGTCACAGCACCTTCCACTCCTCGTTGGGGTTTCTAGGCTATAATCATGCGTTACCAGATGGCCACTTCATGGAGCTGCCAGTCCTTTAACCACTGGAGCAGTGGGGCTTCTTCACGGACTAATTTAGATGGGCCACACTGACATGTTATTCATTGCAGACATGGTGATTCTTAATGGGAATTATATTTGTTTTTGATTTAGTCATAATTTCAATGTAATATCCATGTGTATACATAGACAAGAATATGTGATCATGTTCAATTTCCCCTTTGGTTAGGTGTCATGGAGTTAGTTCCATCTCATGGCTATGTCATGTGTTATAGAGCAGAACTGTTCCATAGTTTTTCTGGAGCATCATGTTTGTGGAAGCAGATCTCCTGTTCTTCCACAGTAATGCGGGCTGTTTACCCCCATCAAGCCTCAGGGGAACAGTCTAGTGCAAGCTGTTTGTGCCACCTAGAAACTTTGTCCCACCCCCCAAAACAAACTCACTGCCACACAGTCAATTCTGACTCATAGTGTTCCTCCATAGGTATCTGATAACAAAATCTATACAGAAGCAACCAGCCTCATTTTCCTTTTGCAGATGTGCTGGTGAGGTTGAACTGCCAGCCTGCAGAGTAGCAAATGATACCAGAATTCATTTTTCCCCCAAAGGAATGAACCAAATCAAGCATCTGCCATCAAACCCACACCAACTCCTGGGGACTCCATGTGAGTCAGAGTGCAGGGATGTTGCCGAGGGGTTTCAGTGACTGGTTTCTCAAGTGCATCACCCAGGCTTTCTTCCCTGGAGACTGAGTAGACACAAACTTCCAGCCTTTCCATGAACACCTATCCATGGTAACCATTATCATGCTCAGGGACATAAAAAACTAAGCAAGACACACATGTGTGTATGTACACACATGCCAGAACCTATGAAACCTGGCAATCTATCAAAGAAGGAAAATTCAAAACTACAAGGAGATTGAGTTTCTAACTATAACATGAAAAACCACACAGTTGAATTTGTAAAATTTGCAGGACCCAGAAAAATAAAGTCATTCTGTAAATTTTCAGCTCTCAAGTTTTTATGTGTATCGTACATATATACGGTAACCTAACTGGTCTCTTTACCATAGATAGAGAATAAAATTAATATCAGCTTTAATAGATCTTTAAGAGAGATGCTATATGTAAATAGCTTAGTATTCTTTCTGAATTATCATGGAAGATGAACAGGGATCCTAAATACTTTAAAGATGTACAATATTTGAGGAATTTAAAAAGATTTATGACATTATTCTATTTAGCATAATTTTGCACTGTTTAGCATAATCTATTAGGAAAAGATATGCAGTAGCTTCCAAATGGAAAAATTCCATTATTTTTATTCCATTTTCCCATGGCCTTTTTCAAAAACCCCTTGTGCATTCATGGCATGAAGGATTGGCTACCAATGAGCTCCTTGTATCTCAATTAAGTAATACTTGTTAAATATCAATCATTTTGCCTACCATTGGGTTCCATATGGTGACCGTATGTGGTTTCAGAGTAAAACTATGCTCCGTAAGATTTTCATTGGCTAACTTCAGAAGTTGTTGATTTCTTCTAAGGTTGCCTTCAGTCTCTAATCATTTGTTTGGTAGCTGAGCACTCTGTTGCTCACACTACTCAGGGACTCCATTTAGGGACCTGCATCTTGAAGTGTGAGTGCTTGCAGGCAGAGCCCTGTGTAGCCTGATGTGTCAGGAATTAGCTTCCCTTACAAATTGGTGGGCCTTTCTGGAGCTGCTTTTCTTTTTCTGTAGGTCTTTCATGAGTTCCTGTAATGATACTTTATTGTATGTGGGACACGTGAACAAAGGAGTCCTTTTGTCCAGTGGGTTAAATATTGGGCTGCTGACTGCAAGGGCAGCTGTGCACACTCACCAGAAATGTGCAGAGAAGATGAGTCTGCCTGCTCCACTAAAGATGTGCAGGCGTGGGAGTCCTACAGGGAGTTCTGCTCTGTGATAGCTCTGCTGTGAGTTGGACCAGATGTGGTGGCAGGGAGTTATGTGCGGACAATGCCAACCCTTGTTCTTGACCCCTTATTAGCTATTTGAGGCTAAATGCAATTTGATTCACATTTTTTGTGGACTCTTGTGAAGTGCAAAAAATAGAATATTTTTTGTTGACAGTTTTGGGAACTGATATATTAGTGGAGGAGAGTTTTTTGGAACATGCTATTTTTTTTAATCATTTACGTTGGGCTCAGACAACTCTTATCACTATCCATACATCCATCCACTGTGTCCGATGTCTCCCTTCACCCACTTTTCTGTTGTTCATCCCCCATTTGTCTTTAGTGATCTTATAGGGAAAGTGAGCACACAATGGTATGAAATTTTGGAACATGCTACTTTTTTATTGATTTCAATCTTTTTGCATTTCTTCATTGAAATCCCAACGACACACCTTTCTGACTTCCTTTATCCTTATAAAAATGTATTTGTTCAACCTGGGCTTTGACTGTCCTTAAAACATAGCAAGTACATTTCTTCCTAATACCCTGTGGTCTGGTATTTTCTCCTCTAGGAACAAACTCTTTTGGACTACCCATTAGTTAATCCCATCACATCCTTCAAATCACTGTTTTCAATGAATGCAATTGATTAGACTACTAAGGGCAGATAAGGAAAACCACTTGTAAACAAAAGGGCCCCATAGGCAGGTACACAGAATGATTTCACAATGAAATCAGCTGAGAGAGTACCTGTTTTCACCGCCCCTCTGTATTGAGGACAGATGTTTGCTCTGGGTCCTAACTAGAGTAATTAATTAGAGGCATTTAAAAGGATGCTTTTCTTGTTGTTAGTTACCATCTAGTTTTCTCCAATTTATTACAACACTGCACCCATGGTGATGTAGTGTGCTATGCGTTGGGTTGGTACCCACATGTTCAGCCATTCAAAACTGCTCACTGGTCCACAGTAGAAGATGAGGCTTTCTACTCCCTTAAAGAGTTGCAGTTTCAGAAACGCGCAGGCCCTGTTCTACTCTGCTCTGTGGGGATGCTTTGAGTCAGAATTGACTCAATGACAGTAATTTTTTAAAAAAATGTACACCAGAAAGAAAAACATGCCCTGTGACCTCCGTACTCTGACTTCAACATGGTCAGCTTTTATCTCTGAGACTGGAATGGTGACTTTGAGCTCTTCACATATTGGTCATAAACCTGAACGTCCTCATTTGCATTTCTTTTAACTATTGCCTCTTTTGTTTTACTTTCTTGCTGGTGCTTCTTCATGCTCCACTTATTTTCCAGTGTGGGAAGTTCCATGAATGCTTATTGCTAACGAGCTTTTCATTTAGTGGCTGACCATGGAGCTTCCCTCTCCGGCCCCTGAAGACCTGGGTGCTCTTTGACTCCTTAGCCTGTATGTTTGAGAAACGGAAATCGAACTGAGCATTTGCAAATTCATCACAGAACCTTCCCATGTTGTTAGAATTTCCTTATCATGCCAGGGTTCTCTGGCTAGTGTTTCCTAAAGTGATCATTTTATTTCTCCCTACACTAGCTCACGAAATGTAAATATGTATGTGTTAATGCTTAGACTCCACCTCTGTTGCATTTCTCATAAGAGTTATTATCATTTGGCCTTGTGCTTTTGTTCTTGTTTTTTACTGTGGAGTGTTTTCAACTCATAGCCACCTCATGTGTCCAGGGTTGAACTGTTGGTTTTGGAATGGTGTGCCCTCTCAGAACACATTGGTCTGGTTTTGTTCTGATTTGCTCAATGGTTTTTTATTTGCTCAATCAATCTAATAATTTCTTATATGCAAGAGCCAGTTGTACGGCCCTGAGGTAAGCAGTATTGTCTGAGGGTCCTGGCTTTTCCAGGACAATGCGTTCCAGTTATCTGAATTGAATAGATTGTTTTCTTCGTCTCCTCTTTGTACTACACAGAAGATCCAGATCATCTCTGTAACTGATGACTGACAGAATAAAAAGCTCTGGGCATATGAACAGAAATGTAATTGCCAGGCATTTAGTTGTACACACATGGACCTGCATGCTGACCTGGTTCAACAAGTTTTCATTTGAGCAATACTGAAATTGTGAGTAATGTTGGTGACTTCAGCTCTATCCCATTGGGAGCAACATCTGCTTAAAAGTGAGTGACAAGAGGACTAAATGAGCCAATGTGGCCAAATCTTTTTGGAAATTGCCTCAGAATCGTGGTTGCTGAATAAATGCAGTGTTTTATCATGAACATGTTGTGTGAAAGAGGCCCTAGTGGTTCACTGGTTTAATCGATGCCGCTGGCCAGACCCTTTGTGGCTCCAGCATTCCAGGCCCATCAAGGGAGGCCAAGGAGGCTGCATGGGCCCGTGAAGATTTACAGACTTGGAAACACTAGCGAGCAGTTCCACTCCCTGTTTTATGGTCAAAATGAGTTAAAATGTACTTGACCGCAGTCCATTTGGTTTTGGTTCATCATGAAGGAATGGGAAGGCTTTAAAACCCGGCACCCGATGCACTGCTGTGGATGAGATTTTGAAAGGCTTATTGGATCGACACTAGGTTACACTGTTGTAGCAGAATTGTGGAGTGACCGTGATAGCTCATGCGACTTTATGCCATAGCTAGTTGGCCATGCTGTGAAATCTTAGCATAAAGTGCAACCTTTTCTATGTTGTTGTTAGGTGGCTTCGTGTCCATTCCAGCCCCTAAAGCCCTCTATGTAACAGCGCGACACACTGCCCTGTCCTGCACCATCCTCACATGTTCCCACGTTGGAGCCATTGCGACAGCCCCTGTGTCGATCCATGTTGGCGAAGGCCTTTCTCTTCTTTGCCTCTCTCTCCCTCACCAAGCACCATGTCCTTCTCCAGGGACTGGTCTCTCCTGAAAAGATGCGGGAACAAAAGTATGACAAGTCATGGAGGCCAGTCCCACAGCTGAGAGAATGCTAGTGGTCATCATGTTCAGCTAGTCGTCCTTCCATGATCTGCAAATGTGAAAAAATCTTTAAAAATCTAAAATGTGAAAAACATCTCAAAGCCTGGTATGTAAGTCCTAGTATCCTAACAGTTTAACATTGAAATGCACTGAAGTTCAGTCAACTTATAAGAAAATTGGAACCTAAGTACATTTTCCCAATCAGCAAAAAGGACATGCTATTATGATACTGAATATATTGTGCTCTTTTGTCAGTATATCCTATGAGCTTAGTGTGTATTGATGTGCGTATCCAGTATTTTTTGAGGGGAGCAGTCCATAATAATTACATGACAGTAGCTTTGTCTCAGTGGGAAAATTTTCAAGATATCTGCATATATTCTTTTTTTTAATCATTATATTACAACTCATCACAATCCATACATCAATTGTGTAAAGCACATTTGCACATTCATTTCCATTATCAATATCAAAGCATTTGCACTTCACTTAAGCCCCTGGCATCAGCTCCTCATTTTTGCCCCTCCCTCCCCACTACCCCCTCCCTTATGAACCCTTGATAACTTATAAATTATTATTTTGTCATATCTTATACTGTCCAAAATGTCCCTTCACCCACTTTTCTGTTGTCAATCCCCCAGGGAGGAGGTTATATGTAGATCCTTGTAATCAGTTCGCTCTTTCCACCCCACCCTCCCTCCATCCTCCTGGTATCGCCACTCTCACCACTGGACCTGAATGGATCATCCACCTTGGATTCCTTGTTTCCATGTTCCTATCTGTACCAGTGTACAGAGGGTATCTATATTCTATTGTTACCTTTCACTCTTGCCCGGTTTCCCTTTTCAATAGCTTGTCCTATCTCATTGAAAATACAAAATACACAAGCGTGCAACTGCAGAGTGACTGGAAAGTAGGCGAGTAACATAGACACTCTATAGAAAATTTCATAATTCCCCAAATAATCATCTCTATCACCAGGTAACACGTCAGCTCTTGATCACGTAGAATTCTCCAAGAGGATACCATGACTCCAGGGCTTTGGGTCCCTACTTTGTTAGTTCATACCAGCAGCTCTCCAATGGCTAAGGAGGGGCGACAGGGAGAAGCACAAATTCTGCAGTGTTTCCTAGTTGTCATCTTCCTTTCACCCTGTGCTTCCTGTTCTGATAAATATTCTAATTTCAATCCTCCCTCCAATGGAAGAGAGGATATGAATTTGGAATCGAGGCTTTTATTTTTGATCATTCATCTGATTTATGTGTTCTGACTGTTCTCTATTCTGAAACAGCTAGATAGAAATAAGGCTGCAGTTGGTCACAGACAAACTGTACAGAGATAAACTCATTATGCTAGAAGCATGCAGTCCTTGGGATAACATGTAATTAGTGAGGGAGTGTGTCTAGTGCAGTGGTTCTCAACCTTCCTAATGCTGCAACCCTTTAATACAGTTCCTCATGTGTGCTCACCCCCCAACCAAAAAATTATTTTCATTACTGTAATTTTGCTACTGTTATGAACGGGAGAACCCTTTGAGAGGGTTGTTCAACCCCCAAAGGAGTTGCAACCCACAGGTTCAGAACAGCTGATCTAGTGGGTGAAGTGGGTTAGCTAAACCCTGATGGAAATCCTTAGAGCAAGACCCCTGTGTCTAATGCCCATGTGAAGTCTCTGTTTCCCCAGGACTGTCTTCTTCATCCTTTCACATAGTGGAATGCATGGTACCTTGCCAAGCCAGAATATACGGGATGTTTTAGGACACTGTGGCTGTTGAGGAGGTGGCTCTGAATTTCTCCGAGGAAGAATGGGCATTGCTGGACCTTTCTGAGAGGAAACTATAGAGACACGGGATGATGGAAACTTTTAGAAACCTGGCCTCAGTAGGTATGAATATTTTCATTAAAAACGGAAAGATGTGTGCGTGCGTGTGTATATGTATATTTGTGTATGTTTCATACTCAGTGATGCTATTGCAGTATGTGAGCTGAGTAATGGGAATACTTTGTTATATAAACAAGTGTAGTACTTTCCTCTCAGGAGCATGATGTCATGTTTCCCCATGAATATAAGGCTCTTAGTGTTATACTGATTTCTTATAGCAAGTGTGACTATGAGTCTACTAAGTTTCCTTACGTGTTATAAATGTGAGTGTTGACCTTTGGTGCAGAGAGGCTATGTGTGCATTGTGCCTTGTAAGAGCTCTGTGTTTTTTCAAGGTTAACATGATAGCTTTATCTATTTATTATCTATTTATCCATTGTGTGTCAAGCACAGTTGTACATGTGTTACCTCATCATCCTCAAAACATTTGCTTTCTACTTGAGCCCTTGGTATCAGCTCCTCAATTTCCCCCCTCCCTGCTCACTGCCTCTCCATCATGAACCCTTGATAATTTATAAATTATTATTTTTTCATCCTTACACTGTCCGATGTCTCCCTTCACCCACTTTTCTGTTGTCCATCCCCCAGGGAGGGGGTTTTATGTAGATCCTTGTAATGGGTCCCCCCTTTCTGCCCCACCTTCCTTTCACCCTCATGATAGCACCACTCTCACCACTGGTCCTGAAGGCATCTTCTGTCCCAGATTCCCTATGTTTCAGGTTCCTATCTGTACCAGTGTGCATCCTCTGGTCTAGCTGGATTTGTAAGAGAATTAGGTTCATGATAGTGGAGGGGAGGAGGAGCATTTAGGAAGTAGGGGAAAGTTGTATTTTCATTGTTTCTACACTGTACCCTGACTGGCTCGTCTCTTCCCTATGATCCTTCTGTAAGGGGCTGTCCAGTTGCTGACAGACGGGCTTTGGATCCCCAATCTTCACTCCCCTTCATTCACAATATGCCCGATACTGATCCCATCGACACCTTGTAATCAATCCATAGGTTGTGTGCTTTTTCCATGTGGGCTTTCTTGCTTCTAAGCTAGATGGCCACTTGTTTACCTTCAACCCTTTAAGATCCCATATGCTATATCTTTTGGTAGCTGGGCTCCATCAGTTTTCTTCACATTTTCTTTGCACACAGTTGTCTTCAGCTATCATCTTAGGAAGGTGAGCATCGTGGAATGCCAGGTAATAGAACAAAGTGTTCTTGCATTGAGGGAGCACTTGCATGGAGGCCCAATGTCCATCTGATACCGTAATACTAAACCTATTAATATATGCACCTAGATCTATTTCCCCACCCTAATATAAATATATTTACATATGCACATGCTTGTATTTAGACTTCTGTAAATGCTCTTTGTCTCCTAGTTCTTTCCTCTATTTCCTTTTACTTTCCTCTTGTCCCACTATCATGCTCTGTCTGTAGTTCAGTAATTTCAGGGTTTCAGTAATTCTTCTCAGTTACATTGCCTTGATCAATCCCTACCAGGCATCTTACACCCTCCTTGCCACTTATTTTGTGTCAGGGGAAAGGCCAGACCCTAACACATCACAGCGGGTCGGTTGGTGCAATTGTACAGTGATAATAAATAAAGATTATAGTAAAGTCATAGGGAGCATGAGAGATAGAAGAGGGATTGAAATAATGGAGGCAGACACATTTCATAGTTGCATGTTCACCTCAGCCTCACTTGGTGGTCCACATGGGGAGAGAAATATTTATTGCTAACCAAGGCTTTTATATCATCTGGGGATGTGCAGGCCCCCTAATTACAGGTGAAGAAATCCATCACAGGAAAGTGTTGTGCTATAGGTAATATAGTAATGGGAGTGGGATGCTGTAGGGGTTCATATGCTGTTGGAAGAGGAGGGAGTAAGGGTGTGCATGTGACAAGATGGGCGGACCCGAGATTCAGCATGGCAGCCTAACTTTGGATGTCACTGAGCAGGTTTGACCTGTTCTCTGGTTCACTGTAGAAATCATTATCAGTAAGGTGTACTGTAAACCCACCTTGCAGGGTCTAAATTGAAGCCTTTAGGGGGAAGTATCCCATTGTCCTTAACAGCAGGGATGGGCCCTATATGTGGTGGGACTAGACAGTCCTCTGACAGCTGATTGCCTTCAGGGAGGTAACTTGACAATTATTTACCATTAATTGTGAGCAGTGTCCTAAGTCTAACATATATTTGGGGGAGATGACTTGGAGAAATCTTTCTGTTTCCCACTATTTTGGATCACTTATTGATTGTTCCCTTTTCCCTGGGTTGGTTAACACCACTTTCTTTCCCCCACCTCCCCTTCTCCCATGTCATGCTCCCCGCCCCAACCATGGGTCCTGTTGCTTTCTCCTCCAGATTGTTTATCTGGCCTATATTATCTAGTTAGAAGTGCAGATATAATATGCACACACACACACACACACACACACATACACACACACAAGCACACATACACACAAAAGAGCAAAACAAAATGACAAAAGAAAACAAAACAACAGCAACAAGAAAAAAAGGGAAAAAAGAGAAAAGCCTGTAAAAAGTTAGAGGTCTCTATGTTGACCTTTAGGAGTGCTTTTCTGTGGAGTCTGATGGGGTGCCACGCCCTGGCCCCCGAGTCTAATTTTGGTACTCTTGGGACTTCCTTGCTCTACTTCCCTTGCTGTTCTGTTGCACAACACCCTTAGTGTTTTGCCTGGGTGTGGTGGGGTCAGATCGGATGCAATTCCCAAACTGTCTCCAGTGTTGTCCCCTATAGGGCTATAGGTCAGTGAGGGATGTCATGACTCATAGTCGGGGCAGCCATAGTGCTTCTTTTTGCATGGGCTGCTCAGAGCAGGCATATTGTCCTCAAAGCTTGGTGGGCCAGGATGTGTGCTCCACTCTCTCTTCCTCCCCCTTCATTTTCTCCCGTGTGCTCTGATCAGACATGTCCCTTTCCCTGAGCTGTAGCTTCAGTGTTGTCCTCTGAAGTAAATTCTTCTGGGGGAAGGGGCAGCTGTCCTCTTAGTTGGGATTGGGGCTGGCCCCTCTGATATTTTTGTTATAAATAGATTTTCTTCCACCAAAATTCCACAGACCTAGAGGAGCATAGGACTGGCTCAGTGTCAGGGAATTGTTGATTATCTTTTCACACTTTCCTTGTGATGTGTTTTTCTCCAAGAGCAGCATGTCAGGTACACCTTTTCGCCCTCATATGACACTAATGTGATGGGGTTCTGCCTTAGGCTGGGTTCTCTAGAAAAATAAAACTATAGACACTGACATATGCATAAGAGAGAGCTTTTCATCAAGAGAACATCCCAGCCCAGTCCAACTGAAGCCCATGGGTCCAATGCTACCTAGAGCATCCATGGCTCAGTGTGTTCAAGTCCCCAAACTTCAGTTTTTGGGTGAGCATCAATCCTATCTGTTGTCCAGCTTGATATATGTGTGTGTATCACATACATATATGTGTGTGTATCACATACATATATGTGTGTCTATATAGTCACTCTAATATTATATGTGCACACGAATGCCTTGGTTTAGTTTATTAATTCATCAGTATATGAGGACCTTCAACACTACAGAAAACTACAGGACTCTAAATTCATGCTTTCATCACAGAATGGGTGGAAACAAATTCCCTGTTTCAGGGTTTTAATCTGAATACATTTGTACTTCCTTTTCTGTAAGATAAATGCTATAATTTTGATCATGCTGTATTTCTTTTTTTATTAAATCACTTTATTGGGTCTTGTAGAACTCTTATCATAATCCACACCTCCATCCATTGTGTCAAGCACATTAGTACATTTGTTGGCATACTCATTCTCAAAGCATTTTCTTTCTACTTGAGCCCTTGCTGTCAGCTTCTCATTTTTATTCCCCCCTCCTCATGAACCCTTGATAATTTGTAAAGTATTATTTGTTCATCTCTTACACTGCCCTATGTCTTCCTTCACCCACTTTTCTGTTGTCTATCCCCCTGGGGAGGGAGTTATACGTAGATCATTGTGATAGGTTCCCTCTTTCTCCCCCCACCTTCCCCTTCCACTTCTGATTAACAATTAATAGTTAGGGAGTTAAGTACCAAGAGTTATTTCAGCGTGTTTAAATGTAGCCTACAATGTTTTAGCATTTATTAGCTATTCATGGCATATCGTGAATATTTTATGGATATGATAATTAAATTATGATTAAAGGAATTTTTATGTCTTTTTGGAAGCCTCTTCCTTAAAAAAAAGTGAACCTGGTAGCTCTAGTTAGAACATACAGTCAATTTTTAATATCACTGGTAAAAGTGGACATTTATGGTTGTCCTTTTTCTGACGTGGGGTGATGTTTTTTCAAGTATGACTTTTTCTTTTTAGGAATGTATATTAGCATATTAACATTTTGAACTATATTTGTTTTATGTTAGATTTGTAGAGTTATTTTTCCTTAGCATGAAAAGTCTTTGACTTTGTTTAGTAAGTTTTGTGTCTATTTAGATTATTAATTCTTTTTTACATTAATTGGTATATATTACAGTGCTCATTTTCTTATATTAAATCAACTCTAGGATAGATTCTACTTAATTATCATGTGTAATTATTTTCATGTGTTTTCTGACTCTATTCCCAATGTTTTCAAGAACTTTTTCATGTAGATCCATTATCAATATTGCTCTACAGTTTTCTTGAAGTATCATTATCTGACCTTGTTTACAGGTTATTACTGGTCTCATAGAAAATATTAATAAGGTTACTCTGACAATTATTGTTATGTTTCACCCAATAACGTGAACTTAGACAAAAAGAATAAAGCGTCTATTCATATTGCGTGAATACTCTCCTGTCTAGCTGCCAGAATCTTCAACTTTAATCTGTCTTACAGTTAGCCTTGAAGTTTCTCATGGAATTGAATTGTGATTCAGTTGATTGTAAACTTTCTGAACATCCTGAAACCCACTCGACTCTCATAGATCACTTGCTCTGGCTGGATCCTCTAGAGTGATAAATGATTTACACCCCTCTTGACGGGACAAATCGTCACTCACACCTGAGACTGTGGATGGGACATCCTTGAACCCAAGCCAATAAGCCCACTACTACAGTGTGTGTTGTTTGCCATCAGTCAGCATTACCTAGAAAGCTTGGAATCCAGAATTTAGGTCAAGATGACAAAATGGTTTGATCAGTCATCTCTTTTCTGGATCCATCTTGCATTTTTAAGCATCTTCCCTCACCTTGGCTCTTACCATGACCCCTTGCCATTCCATGACTGTAAGCTGCAGTCTTTCCCAAAGGCTTTAAAATCGGACATCTGTAAACACAAGAGCTTAAGAGAGTAGCAAATAAGGATTCCCCTGGCTTGTTTTCTTGTTTAGAATATCTCTATCTTGGCCAAGGTACCTCTAGGATGTGCTATTGGTGTCGCTCTGTCTCTTGTTGTCCACCTGTACAAAAACTTTCTCTAGTTACTACACTATTGTGCATAAATGGGCTACCCAACCATAGGGATTTCTTCACACAATAGATATTGTAAAGAATACCCAGGATGCAAGGGGATTGGAGTAGGTTTTACTTAATGAGAAGCTCAGCCTGAGTTGGAGTGGCAGATATGAGCGTGATTCAGCTTGATCACTTTCACCAGATATGTCAAGGGTTTTGGTCTGAGGTTCCGTTATGGGCTTTTAAAGAACATTCTTCATAAAATATTCCGTTCTTCAGTTAGATTGCTGGTGAAAAGAAGATATTTACCTTCAATGGAGCTTGAGAAATTTGAGGCCTTAAGTACTTCCACTTTGTGGATCCAAAGTTGATCATGATATTTGGGAAATTAGTAAAATTGCTCTGCAAAGATAGAGTGGACCCTTGTTTAATGCAAACCCTCAGCTTTGAGCAGGATTTTGATCCCAGGTGGTGGGGGTGGTCACTATTTAGCGCAAGAAGTACAGGCCAAGAAAGTGATATGCCTTTTTCAACATTGCCTCCTCTTCTGTTTCAGAACAAAGATTTGCCACAGAGAAATACAGTCCAGTCTAGGGAGCTAGAAATCTGGTACTAGTGTCTTGCACATTGAAGCATGACAAGGAAGGACTTCAACTTCTGACTGGGTCGTGAACCAAATCCATTCACCTGACTCCAAGCAGGGTGAGCATCCCTGGGGTTCCTGGGGTCAGCACTGGGCAGAGGAGTTTGAGGGGAAGCAGGAGGGATCTGAGCTTTCTGGGGTCTGAACCCAGGAAACACCAGTGTACAAGAACCCAGGCTGCCCCATTGGTCGGGGTCCGAGCAATTTGCGCATCTCCCGGAATGATAGAATTTGCTGATAATGTAACCATGTATAATTGTATTAGAACTTAAATTGTGAGCACTCCAATTTGCAAAAGGCGGGTGGCATAGTGGTTACAGATTGGACTGCTAACTGCAAGGTCAGCAGTTCAGAATTACAAGTCACCTCTGAGGAGAAAAACAAGGTTTCCAATCTTGGTAAGAGTTATAGTCTCCGAAATCCACAAGGGGCCATTCCACCTCCCTTTAAAGGGTCACTGTAACCAGAATCCACTCTGTGGCACTGAGTTGGGTTTAAGGTTTGCATTGCTGATGACAGTGACAACTCTGTCCATTTGCTGCCTCCCCAGTTTGATTAAGCCTCCATTGAATTCCTTTTGATAATTAGCCAAGAATGTAGATCATCTTACCCTTGCGGAAAATGCCTTACAAAATAGATTGCCTGCACTCCTCTCCATCCATCCCCCTCCAAGGGCCTGCCTAGATGTATCCTTGATGGAGCTCACCTAAGCGAGGACAGCACAGGGGCCATTGTTATGAGTCTGGCCTTGATTGCCTCAGTTTGAAGGCCCTGGACCAATCTTTTAAGTCTTTCTATCTAATAATGTGCATGTCCCAATTATGGTCCCATTCCTGCTGCTGCAGTCCCACCTGTATCTGATGTATTGCTTTGCCACCAATCATGATCTGTGACATGGCCTTTTGTTCTGTGTCCTATTTATCTAGGGTCCCGACTCTGAATCCTCAGTTGCATTTGAACTGCTAATGGCCTCCCTTATCCATATGATGTGTGTGCGTATCTTTTGTTGTCTCTTAAAGTTCAATAAATGCTCTCCTCAAATTATGTTTGACAAAGAAGTCACTTTTCCACCCTAACACACAATTTAGCATCATCAGTGCCTCAAGGTACAGTTCTCTGGGACAGCATCTTGACAGCCGTACCTGCAGGTGAGGTCAGGCCCTACAACCCCCTGGCTTCTGTCCTAAATGTACAAAAATTACAAAGTTCTCTTAGTTCTGCGGATAAATTCTCTCTCTGCACCTTAGCCTTATACCAGACACACTTAGCTCTATGTGGGTTGGCAAATCTAGTTCCCCAGATAAGAACTCAAATGTACCCCTATTTCACCTCTAACCTCCTGCCCAAAGGCACTTAGCTCTCTTGTTCTGTGGTCTGGGAATGCCACTGCTCTGTCTCAGGCTCTTGGTTCTGCTGCCACCATGTCTCTGTTGCTGCTTCTTCCCTTCATGTCCACTCTTGTGTCACAGCTGCCTGTCTGCTGGATTGAAGAATTTCTGTGAAAGAATCTGGGATCTAAAGGCCCCTACTCCTGGTTCTTTTTTTTTTTTAAGTCATTTTATTAGGGACTCATACAACTCCTAATACAATCCATACATATATCAATTGTGTAAAGCACATTTTTACATTCGTTGCCCTCATCATTCTCAAAACATTTGCTCTCCACCCAAGCCCCTGGCTTCAGGTCCTCAATTTTTCTTCTCCCTCCTCACTCCCTCCTCCCTCATGAACCCTTGATAATTTATAAATTGTTATTTTGTCATATATTTCTGTGTCCCATTTTTCTGTTGTATGTCCCCCAGGGAGGAGGTCACATGTAGATTCTTGAAATAGGTTCCACTTTTCCAACCCAACCTCACTGTGCCCTTCAAATATCACCACTCACACCACCAGTCCTGAGGGGATTATCTGCCATGGCTTCCCTGCATTTTCAGTTCCCATCTGCACCAGTGTACATCCCCTGGTCTAGTCAGACCTGCAAGTCAGGATTCAGACCATGACAGTTGGAGGGGGGAAGGAAGCACCCAGAAACTTGATCAAAGTTGTATTTTTCATCGTTGCTACATCACACCCTGACTGTTTCATCGCCTCCCCAAGACCCTTCTGTAAGGGAATGTCCAGTGGCCTACAAATGGGCTTTGGGTCTCCACTCCACACTCCCCCGCTGATTCACTATGGTAAGATTTTTTGTTCTGATGATGCCTGATACCTGATCCCTTGATACCTTGTGATTGCACAGGCTGGTATGCTTCTTCCATGTGGGCTTTGTTGCTTCTGAGCTAGATGGCCGCTTTTTTACCTTCAAGCCATTAAGATCCCAGATGCTATATCTTTTGATAGCTGAGCACCATCAACTTTCTTCACCACATTTGCTTGTGCACAAATCTGTCTTCAGTGATCATATTATCGAGATGAGCGTGCAATGTAATGACTCTTCTCCATCTATCTTGATTGATAATTTGGCTTGGTAGCGTATTCTTGGGTTTGCATTGTTTTCCTTCAATTTTTTGAAAATGTTACTCCACTCTCTCTTCTTCATAGTTTCTGCTGATAGGTCTGATCATATTCTTATTTGGGAACCTTTATATATGATTGCTTGTTTTCCCCTAGCTGCTCTCATGATTTTCTCCTTTTCCTCAAAGTTGGATAATTTAACTATTATGTGCCTTGATGACTTCTTCTTGGGATCCAGTCTTGCTGGGATTCTTTCAGCTTCCTGAATGGTTGCCTTGTTTTAATTCACTAAGCTGGGGAAGCTTTCCTCCAAGAATTCTCTCACTACTGTTGCAGATGACTTCTTTGTTGTGTCTTCCTCCAGTAAGCCAATACTTCTAATGATGTACCGCTTCATAGCATCAGACTTAGTTCTTAAGTTTTCTTCAGCTTCTCTGATGATCTTATTAGATTTTTGTTCTCGTTTGTTGAAGTCTGCTTGGCTGTCCTCCAAGTCACTGATGCGGGCCTCTGATTCTTCCAGTTGCTTGTCGAGGTCCATGAGTGTGCTACTGGTTTTTGTTATCTCCTCCCTAAGCTCCTGTATTTCTCTTTGATTTATGGTTTTTACCTTTTCTATCATTTCATCATTTTTCTGTATTGTTTCCCTCATATCCCCTGACTCCAAGTAACATTCTGAAAATTTCTTTCTGTGGCAGCTCAATGTCTGCTTCCTCTATGCATGCATTATGTTCAGGACATCTTCTGGCTTTGCCTTTTGTTCCTCTCCTTTTTTTGTTGAGGTTTTTGGGGCTGATGGCTGCTTGTGTTGCGTTGTTTTAGATGAGCCAGGTGCCATTTTCCAGGGAGTCGAAGAGCACTGGCTCTCTCTGGGAGACTTTGAACTGCCTATAGCTTATTTCACTATGGAATTAACCTACCACTTTGTCCTCCTGTGGCTTCCCTCTCGGGGGAGTGACCCAGAAGGGTTGCCTGCTTTGGTGTTGCAGAGGTTGGGCAGAGGCTCCTGCAGTAACTTTTGTTGAGGAGTGTTGGCCGAGCTGCCTTATGCCCCACAGGCACAAAGGCTGGAAGGAGTTCCCCAGTCAGAAGTTGAGCAGAGTATCCCCTGTTGGGGGCCAGCAGGGATTTTTCCAGCCTGCTAACTACACAGGGTGGAGCTCACCTAGCTGCGTGTGGCTCAGGTGTAAATACCTAAAGCTAAGGGAGTGGTCTGGAGGTTAGCAGTAGAGTGTGAGAGACCAAGAAAGAGGAAAAGAGGAGAAAAAAAAGTTAAAAAGCAAGCCAAATGTGCCCATGAGGGGTGGGGGAGGGGGAATATAGTGAAGAGATGGATAGAAAGCAACAATGTAGCTGAGCCCTTATCCAGGCCAGAGGAGCTGCAAGGGTTTAATCCTTGTTCGGAGGTGGTAGCAGCAAGCTGTGGCTGTGTTGAGAAAAGGCTGCTGCACAGCCCTCCAAGACTGATAGGGTGACAGAGAGGAGATGCAAAGGTCTAGTGCCTGCCCCAAGGCAGGTGGTGGCAAACTGTGGCTGTGTTGAGACCAAGCAGCCCTACAGGCTCCAAATGGTCCTGGCTCTGGCAGAGACAGTGGCGGGGCAAAGGTCAAGCCCCAGCCGGCCTCCACTGAAGTAAACCAAAAGCCCCCAGCCCCTCAAAACCCCATGGGTCTGTGCCTACTTGTCTTTATGATGCTCCTCCTGCATTCCAGCAGTGTTCAGTTATCTCTAAGTAACTCTCCTAGCTTGAATTCTGTGGAGTTCCTCTGGTGTTTGTTACTCCTTCGCCATCTTGCCGGAAGTCCCCCTGGTTCTTCTTTTTTGTTGGTAGTGAGATCCCAATTTCTGTCTCTGAAATAACTCAATTAGTTGTAACATGAATTCCAAAGTAACTAATCTGTAGGTTAGGTTTCAGACAGTTTATTTACATAACCACAAGGCACAACGGTACCAATGTATTGTTGGCCAAGCTGCCCGATTGTCTTATATGACAGCCCCAGTGGGTTTCCAAGACTGTAACTTTATAACGGAGTAAAAAGCCATGTCACTCATGCTTTCGAGGAGAAATTGGTGGTTTCCAATTGCTGACCTTGCAATTAGCAGCCTGACAGTAACCACTATGAGGGACAACTTTTCCTCGTTCACATTGGCAGGCGACAAACCCAGGTAAATAATTTGGAGGAAGTTAAGGGGGCATAGCTAGACTGTGTACTTGTATAGACCTCCTGTCTGACTCAGTGATTCTCAACCTTCCTAATGCTGCGACCCTTTAATGCAGTTCCTCATGTTGTGGTGAAGCTCCAACCATAAAACTACTTTTGTTGCTACTTCATGACAGTAAGTTTACTACTGTTATGAATCAGGCAACCCCTGTGAAAGGGTCCTTCAACCCCCAAAAGGGTCTCAACCCATAGGTGGAGAACCACTGATCTAACTGCATTAGGTACTACAAATAATGGTATATTAAAAACATTATCTATATTGGGATTCAAAAGTGCACTCATTATTGGGGGATATATACTTCTTCATTTACATTTATATGTAATTTATATATGTATAGATATAAATTTCAATCTAATAAATGTCATATAAATGTTTATTATGGAGCCTTGTTTTTGACATGTGTTAAGTGTTGGACTTCTATCCTCAAGGTCAGAGGTACACACCCATTAGCATCCTGTCATGGCTTTAGAATCTTGGAAGCTCTGTACAGCAGTTCTCCTGTGTCCTATCGGCAGCTTATATGTCTAACTCTACTTGATGGTGAGTTTAAAAGTGTTTCTAAAGTTATTTTACAATTTATAGTTCTCCTATAAAATAATCTTTAGTTTATAATAGCTCTTTATATATCCCATGTAAAATGTTTCCAGATGCTTTAATTAACATAATCATCTTAAAGGTTCATTGATTTGTCATTCTCTTTGAGAGTCACACAGTAAGGAATTGGTAGTTTGTATGCTGTGGGGTAGGGATCCAACTCTTTGTTTATTTTTTTATATTTATATTTGATTGCCCAATCTCTATTTGTTATAAAATAATCTTTTATTCACATGTGTGAACATTATGAGTTTTAGATTTTATTGCTCATGGTATAAGCATGTTTCCCATTACTCAGTAAGGGCACCGTTAACAGTATTGGGGACTTTGGGTGTTTAGAAGAAGGAAAGAACAGTAACAGCACCTGGACCTATTGGTTATGTGTTACACTGTATTCTCCCATCAGCCTGCCGATGGTGCATCACCAGCAGCTTAGAGGAAGGAGGAAGAGTGCCTTGTATTATTACTTTTGGGATTTCCTCACGAGAGATTGAAATTTGTGAGCATCATTAGAGCTGATCCAGATAAGACAGAGCATCCCAGTTGCCTGTAGTGTCCTAAGGACCAAAGAAAATGGCCAAGGCTCAGGTGCTTCTGATGTGTTTTATCCTTTTCTGTATTTTCTACTGGAATTGTAGAAGCCTGTATAATACTGATTCAGTTCATTGGAAAAGCAGAAATTTGAAATAGTAGAACTTAGAGCTAAACTTTTACTCTGATTTCAACATTTGGCTGGAGAAGATTAGGAATATATTGATCATAGGATTAACAATAAACTATTGACATTGAACATAATATAGCACTGAGGATTCTTTGGATAACATTATCTTCCAGCTCATAATTTATTATTCTATGGCCAGCATATCTTTCAAATTATATGCTATACATGGTTTTTAAGGAGAAATAAAATCACTTCTTTAGGAGAGTTCAGTAGTCCATGGGATTTTTGTTTGAGTAACTTTCTTTAATGCTTATTTCTGAAGGTGATATGTTAAATACTCTCCCACACAGCAGCATTCTCATCAATGCATCTAAAATGGGTCTTGTTGCATTAGTGGTTTAAAAATGAGACAGCATCTCACCTCCTCTAACTAGAGATGCAGGAGAGAGAATTAACTGTCAACATCAGCTCTGATTCATATGAGGCAGAGCTTAGACAGACCTGTACCCTCCAATGGTTTTCCAGTCTGACACCAGTATCTTTGCCACACTCCTCTCCTACTCAGCTTATTCTTTTTTTTTTTTTTGCAGTGGCCATGGACTAATTACAGTCCAGAGTCACAGGTACAAGTTTTACTCAGTAACAGAGTATAATTTGGTATCAGAATTAGTAGGCTACACATTGACTTTCATATTAAAGAACCATGTAGGCACATTTGCTCTTCTTTAGGGAAGGCCTGTTTTCCCTGTCCCCTATCAGACATTTTTCCTTCTAAAGATAGGCTCATTTCTTAGTTCCATCTTTATATGGTCCTCTCAACTACTTTTGGATATCCTCTTCTTGATCTTGCCTGCCTGTCCCACTTTCTTGGCTGAAAAGCCCTTTCTGGACCTGACACCATTGGCTCTGTCACTCCTGTCCCTTCTACCCTGGTCATTGTCTCCATTGGTGCAGCTCTTGACCCATGAATAGTACAGTTCATTTTGCAGGAGCAGCAGTAGACCCATCCCTATGTGGTAGAGGTTCAAGATGGTCCATGATTTGCTCAGCAACATCTCACAAAACTCAAAAGTCATCAAGTAAATAAATCGCACTTCAAGATGTGGAAGCTGGTGAGTTCCAGATCTATATAAAGGTCAGGAATCAGTCTGTAGGTTTTTCCTCATTGATTTGTTTATAAACGCTGATGAACCAGATCATCAGGTCAGACCACAGTCCACTGCCTCACAAAGAGAAGTTGTTGAATCTCGTCAGCTAATAGGTTGCAGGGGCTGAGGAACCCAAATTGGAAGGTCAGACAGCAAGCTAATGGCTCATAGAGTGGAGGAAGCTCTCAAGTCAGGTCACACAGGCAGCTCATAGTTGCCATTCAAGGAAATGCCACATTAATTTTTTGGAAGCTGCAAATCCCTAATCCATGGGTTCATTCTGAACTGTGTGGCTGCAGGGGCTAATAAACCCAAATCAACAGCTCAGATGACAGGATAATGCCTCACTGTCTCCTCTCAAACCATGCCTGCAGGCAGTTCTCTCTCTCCCTCTTAATATGTTGGCTTCTTGGGCCAACCCAGCATCTTCCCTGCCTAGGCAAGATTAGGAAGGCTCCAGAGATCCACCCAGCAGAATTAGGCTGGGGGCGCCTTGGAGAGCATGTGGTGAAAGATGGCAAGTTCAAGAGGACCTTGCAATTAAAGTTAAGATAATTCACTCCAAAGGTGGCTGAGGAGAATTTGTCCTAAGGTTGTCAAGAGGAGCTTGTCCTAAGGTGGCCTTTAAGAGCTTAGAAAGTTGTTCTGCACTCAGTAAGGGAGATAATGTCTATGAACATTCTGATCTTGGTTCTGACTTATAGCTTCTTGTTCCTGATCCCGAGTTGTACCTTGTTCATTAATAGACCACTTTGATCTATTGAGTGTTGTGTGACCACAGCAACAGATTATCAAACCCAGAAGTGAGACAGAGTGGTGTGGAAGGATTGACTTGTTTTAGAGTTGACAAAAAGTGTTGGAGAGTTGAGGTATGTTTGACCTCCCCCATCTGCACTGTTCCCAGTACTTATTGCCACTGAAGGTACCGAGCCTCTAATAATGGTGATGCTGGTAGAAACCCTAATGCCATTTGATAACAAATAGGTCTTTATCTACCTTGTGTGATTATAAAGCTGAGCTATTTCTAGAACATTCAGATAATGTCACTGGAACTCAAAATTCTAATGTTAAGAGTGGGTGCATTATTTTCAGGCACTGGGGTCCCCAACACTCCAAAAGTGATCCTCAGGAGTGACATTGCAATTGTGAAAATATTAAAAGACAGAGAGCAGACAGCTGGACACAGGGGCTCTCTTCCCATGTCAGGCCTGAGAGAGTGAATATATTTTCCAGTGGGTATATATAATGGAGCTTACAGGTCTTTCCATAAGGCGTTCGTGTCATGCAGTTAGCATGTACATAGTTAATGGGTCATATCATAAGCGGGTAAAATTCTAAACAAGCAAGATGCTGAGTTACCATCTTGACCTAGTGTTAGTTGACTTCAAACCGGCCCTGTGCCCTCCCCAGGTGTTTGCTACATTTATGTTGGGCTGGCTCTAGAACCTGATTGCTCAGATATACAGATAACCTTCAGGCATAGTGAAGTAGCCAGGTACAGAAATGATTCCTCTACTATGGGAGCTCCTTTAAGCCTGCTCCTTAATGTGGAGCTAGCTATTGTGGGGGCACTGTATTTGACCTGGAGAATGTATTTGAAAACATTTATTTCTCAGAACACTGGAGATCTTTCTAAAATTAGGGCTAGTTTTCTCGGCTGATGGTCGTGAATGTAGAAATAAGGTAAAATATTTTGTACCAAGTCCTCAGTTAATGAGGCATTATGGAATGAACTACCACAATAGTTTTTATTATTGTTTTGCTTTTTTTACTGTAAGATATATTTTTTTTAAATCTTCAAATGGAAAATACTTCATTAAGTAGACCCCTCTTACTACAGGAACCACTGACATTCAACGATGTGGCTGTAAAGTTCACCCGGAAGGAATTGCAGCTCCTGAACTCTGCTCAGAAAACCCTATATCAGGATGTGATGTTGGAGAACTATCGCAACCTGGTTTCCATTGGTGAGGAGAATTCTCAAGTCATTGACCTCGTCACTGGCTTTTCCTGTCTTATATGTTAAAAACTTTGCGGTGTTTGTGGTATTCTCAAAGAGGTAGATTCTCATTGCATTGTCTCATCCTAGGTTAGTGGGTTAGGTCTTCTACCCTTGAAAGAATGCTATTTACTTTGTTCCTTTGAACATTATTTTTCTAGAAATACAAAACTGCAGTCTTTACAAACTTTACGTTAATTTTGGTGTGTCCATGATTCTGTAATTTCCCATAAACAGGTTATCTAATTGTCACCCCAGAAGCTTTCTCTCAGTTGGAACAAGAGAACTGTGTTTGGTATTAGAAGCAAGCTATAGTGGAATTTTCTCAGATGCATGGTCAAAACACCTTAAGGGGAATTGGCTGGGGTAGTTGATTGAACAGGGAGAAGGCCTCATATCTATGAAAGGTGTCAGAAAATGCATAAAAGTGTGTGCTACTTTGTATGTGAGAGTTCACTTGTCCAAGATGTTGAGGGAAGTACACCTGTAGCTCTTATGAGATTAGATTTCCATTTTCTTGTTTTACACTATGTGTGTTTGCTTCCATAATTTTCTTTAACATTCTGAAATTTTCCCTTCTTTTATGTTTCCACTTTACTATGAAAATCTGTCTTGCACGCTTCTCTCCAAACAGAGAACTCTGAATTAGTAACTGTCCTCTGAATACAGCACATTCCTCCCCTACTGAGTAAGAATGGATATCCATTTGCAGTATGCAGCACCATCTTGCATCTTGAGCTCCCACCATAAACGGGTCTCCTTTGTGCTTCCTTAGCTTCCCCCCTTGGAGTTTCTCTAAAGATTTGGTGTCCATATTCTCATTTGGTGTCCTGTTCCTTTAAAGTTTTCTTCATGCAGGTGATGTCAGTTCTTTCTGTTTTCTTAGAGAGATGGTCAATTTGCCTTCTCTGTTGGAATTCTTTAACAGACATATTTCCCAATATTTTACTCCTTTTGGTGAAATATATTTATGACTTCTGTTGTTTCCAGGTATCTAAAATCATCTTCCTAGCAAGAAAATTATCAGCTTTAAAGTATACTTTAGCACTGTACCTTACATTTTTTTCTACCTGTAAGATTTTTTTAAGTTGTCTGTTCCTCCAATAATTTTTGTAAGTGGAAAGGGCATGTTTTTTTTTTTAATTAAGCAATGTCTGCTATATATTTCTTACTATGTAGTGTCCCTTCCTTAGGCCCACCCCTTCTTAACAGGTCCAATACACGAAAGATGACTGTTGCTGCTTCTAAAGAACATTTTTGCAGTATATTCCAATAGGTTTTATTGCTGTTATTCAAACAATGCATAGTACATTCAATATTGCTCTCTTTTCTTTTCTGTCTCTTGAGTAGCCTTTTGGTTTCCATGTGTAAGTTGCCTTTCATGTCATCCCACATCTCATCTGGTCTCTGTCATTAGTCTTCAGTCAGACTTTTATTCCTCATGTTTATTCTTTACATAGTCTCTAAGCTGTGCTCTAGCTACTTTGGCTAGCTTCTACTTGGATTTGAGCAATTTATGATCTGTTCCACAGTTAACCCCTGGGCGTGTTTTGACTTATAAGCTTCTCCACCATTTCTTTCTGTAGATGTGGTTGATTTGATTTTCATTTGTTCCATTCCGGAAAATCCATATGTGTAGTTTCCATTTCTGGTGTTTAATAAGGAATTTGCTATGAATTCATCATTAGTCTCAAAATGTTATCAGTGAACCTGTGTGTCATTTCTGTTACTAAGGTCACATTTTCCAACTACTGCTACTTTCCCCAAATTTTACACTTATCAGTGTGTATGATTGTTTGGTTGATCAATGTCAGGCTGAAAAATTCATGTGAAAATTTCAATATATATTTTTAAATATTTTATTGGGAGCTCTTATAGATATCATAACTTCCCATAGTTCAATTACATGGAGCAGTCCTGTACAATAGCTACCACAGTTTGAAAACTTTTTCTTCTTTAATTCCTTGATATCAGCTCTCCTTTATCCCTTCTCCCCTCAATTTCATTATTGTGGTGGTAAACAGAACCTGGATGAAAGTGTGAGCAGCAGCCTTATATCTGTACTCCTGACCACAGGGCTTGGAAGACCAGTTCTAGTGTTGGAAGAAAACCCCCACAAGTCCCAAAGCTAGAACTGCTAATGAGCAATCTCCAGACAGAGATTTCCCCCCAACTGCCCTCCAGGAAGATGTTAGTATACAGCTGCTACAGGTGCCTGACTTCTTGCTTCTCAGCTGAAAGATGCCTAGCTTTGAAAGCAATCAGGTTCCCTTTGTTGCTGTCACTTAAGGAATCAATTATCTCTTTCTCTCTTAAATGCCCACTGGATGGGTCCTAAAGGACTGGTGTGTAATTGAAGGGCAGAAATAAAAAGGCTTTGCATTCTTTCACCAATTTATATAATCTCAGGGCATGCAGCTCCCCCGCCTCCCACACAAACACAGGCAGACACCTAGCTACCTAACAAGGTAGGCAGGATCTTTAGCATCGGGATCCCTGAAATAATTGGATGAGCAACTTAAGACCAGTGCTGAGGGTAGGTGGAGTGGAGTAATTGTCTCCTGAGCGGGGAGAACAATAACAACAACATGTCTGCTCTTGTCGTTAAAGCTGCTGGCAGATAGTAATTAGCCATGCGCTTGTATGAGATATCATTAAGGTGGCACTACAATGAAAGGATAGTGTGGCGATGATATTTAACTAAGAGTATGTGACTGGGACTCTTCTCCAACTTTGTGAATGCTTCTATGTTTGCTTTAATTGGTGCACAAAACTGAATAACACTTGTACTAACTGGTCTTGCTTGCAGGCATATGAATATTAGCCTACCACTGACAAAATTATACATCAGGGAAGATATTGCAGTGTGCTTTTGGATAATGAATATGATGCCAATCTTCTTGAATTTGTCGATCTCAGCCTTATAAACCACTTGATTATCTAATTAAAAATAGCCAGTACCAGTCTATTAAAGTTGAATAATGCATACACTATCAATTTTTACCATTCCATTTTGTTTTGACAACTTGCAATTTTTCATGATAATATTGCATGTATGCCATTTTCCATTTACTAGAGGATATTAGCAGCTATTTTTTCTCATTTTCAGTCATGCCATGTCAAGCACTGAAGGTTCCCAAAGCTTTTCCTCCATCTACATCATTATGGTTGACTGTACTTTGAGGATTTAGTACTTGTTCAGTGTTATTTCATTGCCATTAAACCTGAGGGGTTCATGTTCCAGAAGTCGATCACCAGATCTTCCTCCCAGTCCCTATTTCTGGAGAATCCACTAAGACCTGTGCACCATGGGTGGTCCTGCTTGTATTTGAAACACTGGGTGGCAGTGCTTCTGGCATCACAGCAACCTGCACGCCACCACAGGACAGCACTGTAAGAGGAGTGCTGTGAGCTAAAATACAGGCTCCACAAACATAAGGAATGTGTTTCTGTACCATAATCCCTTTCATATATACCTGTAAAAATGGTTTTCTCCCAAGTAGAATATTCGCCATGTTTCGCATTCCCAACTTTATCTAGCACTTAGTTGTCTTTCAGTAAAGATTGATTAAATGAATACATTTAACCTCTACCAAATGGAATTAGCAAGTCATATCACTCCTGTGGTCTATTGGTCTCATGTCTTCCTTCTGTTATGTTTGTTGTATGTATTCATGTACCTCTTTAAGCAAATATCAAACCTGTGTCCATTTATCACTTTCATATCCAACCTGATTTCTATAGTAACTATTTTTACCATTTGAATTGTTTACATGATTGTATTTCGTCCAATGGGCAATAAACATTAAGCATAGTGTTTTATTTATAGTCATAAAAGAGGGTTGTCACTAAAGATCTACTTTATATCAATGTGTATTTTATGGGGTCCATTGAAAACCAAGATATTTAAAAGAGTCAATGTTGTGTTCTTTTATAGAAATCCAGAAAGATGATGATCATTTGCTTGAGCACTTGCAATGTGAAAGATGCATTGACAGAATGGAATGGTGCTACAAATGTAATACATATTCTCAGCATAAAAATAATTTTCCTCCAAAGGAAACTTATGAGATGTTTGGATTACATGAAAAAAATGTAAAATCAGATTTAATCATTCTGGAATTAAATCAGAACAGAAGCAACAAAATACAGAAGTCAGTTGTGCTCACTGAAGATGAGAAAACTTTTCTCCACAGTGAACAAGAGCAATTTAATACTGAAATGAAATTCCCTGAGTGTGAACCACCCAGGTTCATGAAGTCACAGTGCATTCAGCATCAGGAGTCTGATGAAATTGAGAAACCACACACAGGCGATAAATGTGGAACAACCTTCATTGAAGACTCTGTGTTCTATGAACACCAGATTATTGGTATACTAGATAAGACCTACGAATGCAGTCAGTGTGGGCAAATATTCAAGAAAATGTTCAAACTCAATGAACATTATCAAAAAAGTCATGAAGGACAAAAGCTAGGAAAATGCTTGCAATGTGGGAAAAATTTTCACAGTGTATCATACCTCAAGGGACATCAGGAACCTCATGTGGCAGGAATGTCCTATGTATGCAGTGAATGTGGGAAAGGCTTCACTAGGCAGAGTGATCTCACTGCTCATCAGCAAACTCATACTGGAGAGAAACCCCACATATGTGGTGAATATGGAAAAGCCTTTATCAGGAAGACTCTTCTCACTTTTCATCAGCGAACTCATACTGGAGAGAAACCCCATGTATGTGGTGAATATGGCAAAGGCTTTAGCCAGAAGAGTAAATTTACTGTTTATCAGCGAACTCATACTGGTGAGAAATCCTATGTATGTGGTCAATGTGGAAAAACCTTTCTCACGAAGGATGTTCTCACCGTTCATCAGTGAACCCATACTGGAGAGAAACCCCATGTATGTGGTGAATGTGGAAAAGCCTTTATTCGGAAGCATGCTCTCACTGTTCATCAGCGAACTCATACTGGAGAGAAACCCCATGTGTGTAGTCAATGTGGAAAAGCTTTTATCAGAAAGAGTAAACTTACTGTTCATCAGCGAACTCATACTGGAGAAAACCTCCATGTATGTGGTGAATGTGGAAAAGGATTTATCCAGAAGACTGCTCTCACTATTAATCAGCAAACTCATAGTGGAGAGAAACCACATAAATGTGGTGAATGTGGCAAAAGCTTCATTCGTAAAGGAAATCTCAAAACTCATATAAAAATTCACAGGAGTAAAACCCTATATATGTGGCAAAGGCTTTATCCAGAAGATTTCTCTCACTGTTCATCAGCTAATTCACACTCGGGAGAAACCCCATGTATGTCATGAATGTGGAAAAGCCTTTATCTGGATGGCTTCTCTTACTGTTCATCAGTGAACTCATACTGGAGAGAAACCCCATATATGTGATGAATGTGGAAAAGCTTTCAGCCAGACACAATGCCTTACAGCACATCAGAGATTTGACAAAAGGAAAAAAGCCCTTTGCATGAATTAAATGTGGAACATCTTATATGTGGGCATCAGATCTCGTTAATCATGAGAAATTTTCATCAAGAAAAACTTTCATTGGAGTTAGTGTAACAAAGCTTTCAAAACAAAGGAAGAGGTGCTGGAGTTTGGCCTGGGCCAAGTGTGTGAACGGACAGTTGTGACTTACCATATGGGTACCCGTGTTCTGTGTTGCTGTCCCTCTACTGACATGGCCCACCATTTTGGCGACAGATGACCTTCCAGACTTCCACAGAGTGCATGTTCTTCCTCAGATGCATGAAGGTTCCCTAGACTATACACGGTAGTCCCTGGAGAAGTGCTGACAAGGTGGGGAAACCACAGCTTCTGAGAGGAAAGCCTCACTGCCTTCATTCCCTTGTCTCTGCTGAAACTGAGTTTGTGTCTGGGCTCACACTGAGTTCCCATCACTGTGTAACTTGCACAGTAATACATGGCCGTGACGTCAGGATTCACAGAGCTCAGTTTTAAATTAACCTGGTTCTGGGATGTATCCCTGGTGATGCTGACTCAGTACTGGAGAGCTAGATTATAGTTTGTGCCCCCCATTCTCCCATATTATCCCAATCCACTCCAGATCCTTTCCTGGAGCCCGGTGGACCCAGGTCACATTATAGCTGGTTAAAGACAATCTAGAGACCGCACAAGTGAGAGATAGGGTCTGTGAGGGCCTCACTAGTCCAGGGCCTGACTCTTGTACCTGCACCTGGGCCTATACAGCTGGGGATAGAGAGAAACCCAGTGAGTCATGTGCCCCGATTCTTCACTCCCAGACTTCATGTCTGACTCCCTGAACCACTCACCACCCTGAGTTGCCAGAAAGAGGAAAACCCACACATGCTTCATGTTCATGTGGATAAGATTCGTGACACCCAGAAAATGCTCTCCAGGTGAGAAGGAATATGAATTTAAGTCCTTGCATGTTGTGGTTTTATTTGGGTTCTTGTCAGGCATTTGCGTGTGGGAGGTGCATGGTATGTAAAGGTGGAAAGGGCTGAATGGGGCCCCTGCCTCTGGGACTCACACTAGAAAAGTGATGCTGGTGGAGTCCTTGAGAGAACACAGCCCTCTCTTTGAGGTCTTCCCTCTACCAATCATGTGGACATCTGTGTAGATTTTAAGTTTAATGTAGCTTTACATCTATTACCATCAGAAGTACACAGATGATCTGGTGAAATTAAAGACAATCTCTAGGCTTACCATGCAATGGAATCAAGACTAGGCCTACCTGAATCTTTTCATTCCTTTGACCACGTAGGGAAACAAGTATATGTCTCCCTAAAACTCCTTTCCCCTATAACATTTCAGAATATTTGGGAAAGGATAAAATATACTGCGTTATAGTCCATGTTTAATATTGGAAAAAAAGTGTTTCCTACCAACAAGGTTATTTGTGGGGAAACAGGAACCCACAGAAGTCTTAAGAAGGTCATATTTCTTCCCATGGATTAGTACCCTCTGTGGGTGATGGGTATTCTGAGCCCCCTGCTGACAGCAACCCATCACATACAGGAGAGGTGTTTCCTGGGCTTACACAGTCTTCCAACTTCTGTGGGGCACACAGTAACATTTTCTCTGGTCATAAGCATTCAGATTGTTGGTCAGGAGTGTTACCTGGAGTTGTCTCTGCAGATTTCCAAACACGGGCACTGGAGCTACCATAGTGGTCAGCACAGCAGCTCTAACTACAGTCTGTATCCAGGCTCCTGTGGGGCCTAAGCACCCCTGCAAGTCAACTTTCTCCCAGAGGTTATTTTTACCTCTGGTCCCTCAGTGGGAAAAGCTTTAGAGGTAGAGAGTGCTACAAGTTGCAAACACTGTGAGCTGGATACAGTGAAAGGAAGTATGATCTACAGACATAGCTCTTTATACAGATTTTGATATTGAGATATAAGCCACAAAAAATACTGGTAAAGAAAATCTGGCTCAAAGACAAAGATATTCTACAGGATTTAGGCTGCCTTCTTTACAGAGGAACGGGGAAGTATTTAAATCAGGCTTCTATTCAAAATAATTGAAACTGGAACGTTTTAGTTAATTATTTGATGTTAAGGGGAAAGTTTCTAGTCAGAATTATTTTGGGGGTGGTTTTCTGTTATGTTTGATGGGAAATTTTGCAGATGTTTTTAATTGTTGAAAACAATACTCTAATGCCACTGAACTACACCTGAGAAGAATGTTGCAAATAGTATTTTGTTGCATGTTTCATGAGAAAAATATGTTCCAATACATGACAGAAAGTTTTGCACACATAGCTGCAAACGGACAGAAATTCTTGCCAGTACAATATTTCAAAAACTTTAAAATATTGAACAGGAAAAGGGATTGTGATATAAACCAATAACTGAATTTACAATAAAAAATTTCATAATGAAATAATCTATGTTTATTATTTTATTTGATTATTTGTTTTTTGCCCAAACCATCTTATAGTTAGCTGTGGTCGTCATATAATCATTTGTCAATTTCACAGGATTAAGAGTGAAGGGGTGGAGTCTAGCCAGTTAATCAGATCATAGCCAATGTGGCCTCTGTGTTGGAGTGGCCTCCTGAGGATTCTGGGAACTCCTTCATTCCTCCTTGAATGTAGGAGTCTGTCTCTCTCTGTCTCTTTCTGTTGACTTCCTGGGAGACATTGCAGCTGACAAGACATGTGGAACTATGTGAGTGCTCTCAGCTGGAGAAATCACGTGGACCCATGCGAGCGCTGAGATGCTTACAATGCCACCAGATCCAGAAGACTTCCCACCCACTGGCCTGTGCTCTTGCTGCATTTGGCATCATTGCATGTGTTTTGTGAGTCTGAAGAAGACTTTAAAAATAGGTATCGGACATATGGTCTAAGATTGGACTTAAGGAATTGATCTGGACTGGGCTGGGATGTTTTCTTGATATTTGAGTTCTCTTGTACATAAAGCTATTTCTCAAGGACGTGAGTGTCTATGAATTTGTTTCTCTAGTCTACCCATAGTAACATAGATATCATATCATCCCACAGTTCCATCACATCAAGCAGGAGGAAAACATCTTTCTTGAACTTTTTAATATCGGCTCCCTTTTACCCCACCCATTGCCCCACTGTATCTCCAAGAAATCCTTGTTTGTCTTGCTGCCTCTATACATTTATCAATTCTGGGTTCGTATACTGTTAAACAGAAAGACACATAACAAAACTCAAGAGAATTACCCCCAATTGCAAAATACATCTGAGGTGAACCCAAAAGGAATTGCAAGTTGAGGAAGAAGGCAGTCCAAGTGTACTCTTCTGTCCTTCCCTGGAGTCCAGGACTGAACCAGTTGTGTTTAGGATCAATTATGTCAGTCTGGCTCCTGGGATGTGGTGACCTTGCTGGATCACTGCCTTTCCAGGGCTTCTGTGTTCAAACATACTCTTTAGGTCTGGTGTCCTACAGCCTGCCCCTTCTACCTTTGGTTGAACACATGCTAACATTCCCCAAACTGATTGTTAAATATATTACAAGGAATACAAACGACGACGACAAAACTAACTCCCTGCCTTCCAGTAGATTCTCCCTCATAGCACAGCCCTATTTTGTCATCTTTGCTGGTGAGGAGGGAACACTGTTCTTTTAGCAGCTCAAACGAAGGATGCTTACAAAACAACATCCCTGCACTGGTCGCAAAGTGAGACTGCTGGCTGGGGGTAGTGAGACCCATTACTGATGAGCCAGCTCCATCTCTTCTCTGTGTGTGCAAAGTACTGTTGCATGCAGTGTTTGTTGGTAAACTGTGCTTTTGCTGGGGACCGCAGACAATGGTTTAACAGATTCATGCTGTTAAGTTGACCTTACATTACAATAGAGGGGGATACTATTGGAAGGAAGAATAAGGCTATTTTTGTACATCTACCTTTAAATTGAAGCAAAGCAAGTGAAAAAATATATTTAAAAGGAAAGCTAAGTGTTGGATCGGCCCTGTGAACAGCTCACTGCTGTGGGATTGCCAAATTTGCAGGTAGGTAGCTGGGTTGGGGCCTGGGATATAATACCAGGTGTCCTTTAAATTGGTTTATCCACAGAGAGCACAGCTGTGCTCTCAATCATGCCGTCGGAGTTCACAGCACCTTCCTGTGCTTTGCTTCCCTTGCAGATGCTGTGGCAACTCCCGGCCGAACTGTTGATACTTCAGGATCATCCCACAGAAGCCTGCAGAGACAACTGGAGGCTTGATGCTGAACCACAAGGTCTGCAGAGGGAGGAGAGCTCCCACTGGTGATAATCCCTAGCTATGCCCAGCTCCTTCCTGCAGATGATTAGATCAGGCCACGTGGAGAGAGTCTCAGCACTGGGGAAACAGGAGTGCTTGGAATCTGCCAGGAGCAGGGCTAGGTGTCGGTGGAGGTGTTTCTATATTGCTTTGAGATAGGAATCACAAAATGCCTCACCGTGCTAGTAGAAATAGGACCTGGTATTTCCAGGTTTCCGGCACTTGTCCTGCACAGGCCAGGTACCTTTCAGAACTGGTGCCCAGACTGTAGCCTGATCCACTTCTGAATGTACACTCCTCCCTGGGCCATTCATTGTAATAGAAAATTGACACCCCAGGACCACGCATAAACAGCGGATAATTCTGAGCTGTTTAGGAAACCACTGTTATAAGCACAATAAAAGTGCACTCTTCTAAAAATAATTCACAGGGTACATAAGGGACTGTAGTGGATTGATTATACTCCTCCCTTGCCCCAAACCACAATAACCTCTGGAAATACAGACTGGTATCTCTCATGAATATAGATGCCAAAATCCTCAACAAAGCCCTGGTCAATAGAATCCAACAGCATATAAATTTATTTTAAAAGACCAATATTCTCAGGTCAATGAATCAGGACAGAAAACCCAACAATAAAAACATCCACATACAATTGATTTTTACATTGGCCCAAAAGACATTAAATGGGAAGCAGGTGCCCTCCTCAATAAATGGTGCTGGAAAATCTGGATAACCACCTGCAGAAGAATGAAATGAAATATCTCATTCTATGTACTAAAATAACTCCAGGTGGATTAAAACCTACATGTAAAATCCAGAGCTAGCAGGATCATTAGTCCAGGGAATACATGGGTTGGCAGAATTAACAAAAGAAACATACTCCATAGAAGGTAACATAGATGAATGGGACCTATGAAAAAGAAAACACTTGTGTAAATCAATAGAGTTTATTTAATAAAAGAGTAAAAAGAGAGCCCCCAGACTGGAAAAGGATATTTAGTAATGACACATCATATAAAAGACTGATGATTAAGATCCACAGAATTTTACAAGGTTATAGCAAGAAAAAAACTTGGTAAGATGTGCTAAAGACCTGAACAAACAATTCGTACAAGATGATAGATAAATGGCTAATAAACACATGTGGAAATGTTCTAGGTCTGTAGTCATTCAGGAATTGGAAATCAAAACAACAATGTGATACCAACTAAAGCCCAGTAATGTATCCCAATTTAAAAACAAAACATAACAGAACAATAAAGGGTGGACAGGGTCTGGTGGGATAAGGACTTTTGTACAACTGCTAGTAGTCATGTAAATATGTACAGCCACTATAGAAGGCGATATGGCGATACCTAAAACATATGGAAATTGAACTACCATCTGACTCACCAATACCATTACTGGGCATATACCCCAAAGAAATAAGAAAGAGATGATGAACAGACATGTGTTCCCCCATGATCATTGCAGCACAGTTCACAATAGCACGAAGCTGGAAACAGCCTAAATTCCCATCAAGAGAAAAGTGGATACATTAAAAAAAAACCAACTCTGATGTAAACACACAAATAATATGAATCCCTAAAAAGCAGCATTGAAACACTTCAAGTCGTGGAAGGATCTGGAAGACATGCTTAGTGAAGTTAGTCAAGCACAAAAGGACAAATGCTATTTAAGTTCACTCCACTTGGAAAAAGTCGCAGAAAGGGCACAAGCTCAAGTTTGCACGTCATCAGGCCCTCTGGCTAGGAGCTAGATCGCCTGGGAAAGAGCTGGACCAGTGCCATGAACCACAAATCCTCTGGTTAAGGTAAGTATAGTGGAGGTCATTTGGCCAGAGGACACTTCCTGATCTCCTGATAGCTGGGATCCATTGGTGGGGGAAAGGGGGCAGGATGCTGAGTAGTAGCAATATGGATCTGGGGTGAGGTCCCCTGGAGAGGGTGGTGGCCCTCTCAAAGGGGTGAGGCTTAGTGATGGTAGGGCGTGGGCAGCACTGAAGAGGGGAGATGGAACAGTCAATTTTGGGTGAACGTAAGTGCATGTCTGCTCGGGTGTGGGAAAGGAGAGCTGACAGCCAAGTGGAGTAAGGAGAGACTGCAGGTGCTCTTCGGATCAAAAGGTAGGGAGGGTATTTCATGACTTGCACTCGGAGAGCAGAGCTGACTTAGGACTCTGGGGTTACCTGGGAAGCCAGGTCAGATGTCACAGAACAGTGGGAAACTGAATCCTGACTCTCAGAGTACAAGTCATGCTGCAGAGCTGCTTCTGTGGGATCCCCAAATGGGAACTCCACTGGGGGAACTGGATTCTACCCCAGACTCACTATAACCTGAGGAATTAAGCTGGAAAACACATGGTGTCTGGGGTTGAAGAAAATAGCTGTACCAAGAGCTGTCTACTATTGGTTGTCTAACAAACAAGTCTTGGTACAGCAAGTGTGCTGTGTTAAGACGTATTATCCTGGCAACTGTGTGGCTGTTCTGTTGCAGTCTGCTTATACTCATCTACATTAGGCTGTTTCTCACAGGTGTGCCGCCATTGGAGCTCACCGTCTTGAAGCAGTGTAATTTGTTTGGTTATTTTTCAGAAAATGAAACCTAGGGATGTTGTGCCCACAGGGAAAGAAAGCATAACAAGGTTTTAGGGTGCTTGAAGGGTGGAGGAGAAAAAAGGGAGATGATTTCAAGAAGTCTAGGAAGGAACCCTATCATTTGGAAAACATGTATGAGTATGCAAGAAATTGCACAATTCGTTTTGACAGAATTGAACTATGGAACAATATGACCTATACAGTGGTTCCCAAGTTAAATAATTTTAATTTTATCAAATAAAAGGTAATAAAGTAATAGATCAAAGAATGGGTTTGGGGCTTGCACTAAATCCTATCCCCAATTTAAGGACTATCAGTTCGAGCCCACAGGACGATGGCAACGTAGTGACACATGCCAGGGGGACTCTGCAGAATCCAGCCCAGGAGAGTTGCTTAGAGGGAAATTCAAAGCTGCTGGATCGCAGGAGGTGCATCATAAAGATAAGTATGCACATATCCACTGGGTTTTGAAGGCCTGTGGGTTTTGGCTTACATCACTGGAAGCCGCCGGGGGCTTGACCTTAGCCCAGCCACTGTAACTGCTGGAGCCCGGACCATTTGGAGCCCAGCCAATGTATCTGCCGGAGCCGGGGCCATTTGGAGCCTGTAGCAGGGCTTGGTCTAAACACAGCCACAATTTTCCCCTGCCTGCCTCAGGGCAGGGACAGGACCCTGGCAGCTCCACCAGCAGGGATCAGGGTTCAGCTACATTGTTGCTTCTGTTTATATCTCTGCTCTCTATTCCAACACAGCCGTGGAGGGCTGCACAGGAGCTTTTTCATGTCATGGCCACAGCTTGCGGTGCCTACGTGGTCTGAGCAGGGACTAAACCCAACACCCCACAGCCCAACAGGCAGGGATCAGGGTTCAGCTACACTGCTGCATCTGTTAACATCTCTGCTCTGTGTCCCCCCACTTCTTTGGGGGCTGCTCAGCAGCTTTCTTGCGACTCTTGGGGCTCAGCTGTGGATAGCAGCTGGGGCTTGGGGCAGGGAGTAAGCCCTTGCAGCTCCACAGGCAGGGAGTGGGACTCAGCTACATAGTTGCTTTTGCTTCCCTCACTTCCCTATACCCCTGCAGAGTCTAGTCTAACATTTTAATTTTTCTCCCCCTGCTCTTTATTCCTACCCTGCTCTCTCATGCTCCATTGCAGACATATGGGGCACTCCCATTGCCCTAGGGCATTTGCGCCTTGGCCACACCCAGCTAGGTGAGCTCCACCGTGCATAGATAGCCAAAGTCTAGGGAAAGGCCTGCTTGCTCTCCAGGGGATACTCCTCAGACTTCTCACCAGGGAGTTCCTGCCTGAGTACCTGGGGACATAAGGCAGCTCAGCCAACACTTTTCAACATTCAAACCAATAACAGGAACATCAGCCCAGCCTGTGCAACACTGGGGCAGGCAGCCGACCTGCCATCTGGGGTACTTCCCTGATAGGGAAGCCACAGGAAGATAAAGTGGTAGGTTAATACCATAGCAAAATCAGCTGTAGGCAGTTCGAAGAAGCATTCCTGTAAGTCTTCCAGAGAGAGACTAGAAAATGGCACCTGGTCCCTCTAAAATAACTCAACGCAAAAAGCCATCACCCCTAACGACTTCAACGAAAAAAACAGGAGAAAAAAAGACAAAGGCAGAAGATGTCCTGAACATAACAACATACATAGAAGAAGCAGACATTGAGATGCCACTCAAAGAAATTCTCAGAATGCTGCTTGGAGCCATGCAGGATATGAGGGAAACAATACAGAAAAAGGATGAAACGATACAGGAGCTTAGCGAGGAGATAATGAAAAACAATAGCACAATCATGTTCCTTGAAAATTGATTGGAGGAATCAGAGAACCCTATCAGTGTCTTGGAGGACAGCCAAGCAGACTTTAATAAACGTGAACAAAAATCTAACAAGAGCATCAGAGAAGCTGAAGAAAACCTAAGAGCTATGTCTGATGCTATGAAGCAGAACATTAGAATTATTGGCCTACCGGAGGAAGACACAACAAAGAATCATCTGCTACAATAGCGAGAGAATTCTTGGAGGAAAACTTGCCCAGCCTAATGAATGAAAACCAGGCAACCATCCAGGAGGCTGAAAGAACACCAGCATGACAGGACCCCAAGATGAAATCACCAAGGCACATAATAGTTAAACTATCCAACTTTGAGGAAAAGGAGAAAATTATGACAGCAGCCAGGGAAAAACAAGCAGTCACATATAAAGGTTCCCACATAAGGATATGCTCAGACCTATCAGCAGAAACTATGAAAAAAAGGAGAGAGTGGAGTGACATTACTCCAAAAATTGAAGGAAAACAACGCAAATCCAAGAATATCTACCCAGCCAAATTATCGATCAAGATCGATGGAGAAGTAAAAGTCTTCCCAGACAAGGAAAAACTCAAAAATTACATTACAACAAACCCAGCCTTACAAAAGATCCTCGCCGACTCAGTATGGGCAGATGAACAACACTCACCAAGCACAAATAAGAGACCAATACATAGAACAACTTCACCCAGAGCACAACAAGGAGAAAAGAGACCCCAAGATAGCATTGGTTTAAGGATGGAAAGAAGTCAAGAATGATACACACAAAAAACACACACTAATGAGAAAGGAAAGTAGGAAAACTCCCAACACAAAAGGTATAAAATGGCATCACAGAGTCCACAGATGGAGATAATAACCCTGATTATCAGTGGCCTGAACTCAGGCATTAAAAGACTGAGACTAGCAGAATGGCTTAGAAAACACAACCCATCCATTTGCTGCCTACAGGAGACACATCTCAAGGCTACAGACAAAAATAGGCTGAGAATCAAAGGCTGGAGAAGGACCTACCAAGTACACAGCAATACAAAAAAAGCAGGGGTTGCAATCCTAATCTCGGAATAAGTTGACCTCAAAGTACAAACCATAAAAAGAGATAAGGAAGGATACTATCTAATGCTCAAGGGAATCATAGACAATGAACCACTAAGCATTGTAAACATATATTCCCTGAATGAGAGACCAGCTGAATATGTCAACCAAACACTCCAAAAGATTAAGAAAAAATCACAGACCCGACAATTATAGTGGGTGACTTCAACACACCACTCTGAGAAAGATAGATCACAGGGAAAGAAACTCAACTATGATGCACATACCGGCTTGGGAGGAACTGGAGGAAATCATGCTAAGTGAAGTAAGTCAGGTACAAAAGGAAAAGTAAAACATGATCCTGCTGAGGCAAATATTAAAAAAAATGCTAATGTGGCATAGGGGAAAAAGTTACTATATACTCACATTTTTGGGTTGAAGACTGTGTAGTATGGCAGAGACCAGATCAAAACCAGGGATGCACATAGTAGACAACTGGGGAGGAGGTGGGGAAAGAAAAATAAAAGGATGAATATAAGGAAGAAAAGGTGAGCTGGGGCATGGGGCACTAACCCACCCAAGGGGAGGGTATTGTTTATATCTCCACAGGGAAAGTGGGACCAGACTTCCACCCAGTGCCGCGAGGTGTGAATGCAGCATTCCGGAGTGGAGTAGGGAACCAGTGGAGAGGTCTGGGAGGCTGGCCCCAACACCAAAAATTAAGTGGATTCCTGCCCCTCCCCCAAGAAGAATTTGTTTCAAAGGACGACATTGATTCTACAGCTCGGGCAGAAGGATATATCGGATCAGAGCACACGGGCGCAGATGAAGGGGAGGAGGAGAGAGTGGAGCACAGACTTGCCCACCAGGCCGTGAGGATGATGTTCCTGATTAGAGCAGCCAGTCCACAGAGAGGACAACATGGCCCCCACTATAAGACATGAAACCCCTCAGTGACCAATGGCGCTACCGGAGAAAGCATCAGAGACACAGTGTGCAGATTGCACCTGACCTGATCCAACCACACTGAGGCAAATCACTGGGAGAGTTCAGCAGAACAGCAAGGGAATGGAGTGGCAAGGTCCCCAGGGAATGCTGAAAGTGGATTTGGGGCCAGGGCGTGGTGCCCATACAGACTGGACTGGAAAACACTCCTAAAGGCCAACAAACCAACCTTGAACTAACTACAAGCTTTTCTATCTTGATGTGTTTTGTTTTGTTCTTTGTCAGTGGTTTGTTGTTGTTTTGTTGTCTGGCTGTATACTGTTGCTTTGTTTTCCTCTGTCTTATTTTTGTGCATGTTATTATCTCCACAGGTTTGTCTACATAAGACAGGCTGGATGAACTATCTGGAGGAAAAACAAAGGGACCGACAGTTCTGGGGGTACCTGGGATAGGGGGAGATTGGGCGTAAAGAAGTGGTGTTAACAAACCCAGGGACAAGGGAGCAACATGGGATCCAAATTGGTGGCGAGGTGGGGAGTGGCTGGCCTGGTAGGGAATGATAAGGGCAAGGTTACTTAAAGAAGAGGTATAGCTGTAAGCCAGGTGGGGATGGAGCATGATAGTGGGGCAGGAGGAAAGTCAAGGGAAATAGAGAAAAGAACTAGGAGGCAAAGTGCATTTATAGAGGTCTAGACAAAGACATGTACATGCAAATATATATATATGAGGATGGGAAAATAGATCTATGTGTCTATATTTATAGGTTTAGTATTAAGGTGGCAGAAGGACCTTGGGCCTCTACTGAAGCACTCCCTCAATACATGAATAGTTTCTTCTATTAAATTGTCATTCTATGATCCTCACCCTCCCGACACAATTGCTGAAGCCAAAGCATTTGAACAAGTAAATATGAAGAAAGTTGATGGTGCCCGGCTATCAAAAGAGATAGCGTCTGGGGTCTTAAAGCCTTGAAGGTGCACAAGTGGCCATCTAGCTCAGAAGCAACAAAGCCCACATGGAAGAGCACATCAGCTTGTGTGATCACGTGGTCCCGATGGGATCAGTTTTCAGGTATCAAAGAGCAAAAAATCATATCATTGGCTGCACAGCTCCATGATACGATTGTCGAGGACAAACGGGTGCATAAGCAAACGTGGCAAAGGAATCTGATGATGCCCGGCTATCAAAAGAGATAGTGTCTGGGGTCTTAATGCCTTGAAGGTGAGCAAGCGGCCATCTAGCTCAGAAGCAATAAAGCCCACACGGAAGAAGCACACCAGCTTGTGTGATCACGAGGTGCCAAAGGTATCAGGAATAAGGCATCATCATAAAAAAAAAAAAACCCAAAAACTTAACATCGTGAATGAAGGAGGAAGTGTAGAGTGGAGACCCAAAGCCCATTTGTCGGCCACTGGAGATCCCCTCACAGAGGAGTCTAGGGGAGGAGATGAGTCAGTCAGGGTGCGATGTAGCACCAATGAAGTATACAACTTTCCTCCAGTTCCTAAATGCTTCCTCCACCCCACCCCCCAACTATCATGATCTGAAATCTACCTTGATAGAGCAGAGGTTGTACACTGGTGCATATAGGAGCTGGAGGCACAGGGAATCCAGGGTGGATGATACCTTCAGGACCAGGAGTGTGAGGTGCGATACTGGGAGGGTAGAGGGTGAGTGGGCTGGAAAGGGGAAACCGATTACAAGGATCTACATGTGACCTCCTCCCTGAGGGACAACAGAAAAGGGGTGAAGGGAGACGCTGGATAGGGCAAGATATGACAAAATAATAATTTAAAAATTATTAAGGGCTCATGAGGTAGGGGTAGCAGGGAGGGAGGGGAAAAAAGAGGATCTGATGCAAAGGGCTTAAATGGAGAGCAAATGCTTTGAAAATGATGAGGACAAAGAATGTACAGATGTGCTTTATACAATTGATGTATGTATACGTATGAATTGTGATAAGAGTTGTATGAGTAATAAAATGTTAAAAAAAGAAAGTAATCTAAGAAGTTGTCCTAAATATAGAAGAGCACGGAAATAATATTTGTGAAAGCCTTATTAATTCCCTGTAGTGTGAAGATGCCTTAATACTGCATGCCATAAGGTAGTCTGACTTGAAAAACGTACTGATGAAGATCAGAGACTGGTGCCTTAACTACAGAATACAGCTCGATGAAAGAAAACCAAAATCCTCACTATAGGACCAATACAAATTACCATGAAAAATGGAGATATCATTGAAGTTGTCAAGGATTTCATTTCACTTGGACCTCAATCAATATACACAGAAGCCATAGACAAGTGATGTGTTTCCCTGGGCATATTTGTTTCCCAGGACCTCTTTAAACATTTAAAAAGCAGTGTCTATTTGAGAACTAATATTTACCAGATCCAAGCTATTTTATTTTTAATTGTCTCATATGCCACTGAAAGTTGAAAAATGAATGAGGCTGTTTAAAAGTAAAATGATGCATTTTAATTATAGTGCTAGTGAAGAACTTGATAGTTTGATGCACTGTCAATTGTAGCTTAGAAGTTGTACAATTATAATGCTTGTCATAAATGGATACTATGAAAATTTCATTTTAAGTATATTAGAAATTTGTTGAGAGATCTGTCCATTAAAGGACATCATGCTTGATAAAGCAAAATATCATTGAAAAAAGGATGAACTTCAACAACATAGAACATCACAGTAACTGCAACTAAGCCCAAACTTGACAACTGTGAGAAGGAAGCAGGACCCATATGTGTTTCATTCTTTTTTTTCTCTAACATTTCTATGAGAGTGACATGATTTAATTTGACTTAAACAGCAAAATGCAATGCCAATGACAAACATTTTGCTTGATGCATAGTTAATTAAATTTTTCCCTTTACATATTGGCACCTGATAAGGATACCATTTAATACCACTTTTATTTAATAATATGCTGCAAGTCTTTATGGCAGTTATTGATCAACAAGTGTCTAATAAAAGCTGACAATGGTAGCAAAGATGTAAAACTGTAATTGGAGATGGTATCACTCTAAACATGGACAATCCAAGGCCCTACAAGAAAATCATTGCATCCAAATGAAATGTTCAGCAATTTCACACGCCATAGGTCAATATAGAAAAGTCCATTTGGATTCCGTGTACCAACAGAGAACGCCTAGGGGAGCCCGAGCCTAAAGCCTAGGGGTGCCCTAGCCTGAAGGCTAGGGGAGCGCTAGCCTGAAGCCTAGGGTTGCCCGAGCCTGAAGGCTATGGGAGCCTTAGCCTGAAGCCTAGGGGAGCCCTAGCCTGATGCCTAGGGGTGCCCTAGCCTGAAGGCTAGGGGAGCCCTAGCCTGAAGCCTAGGGGAGCCCTAGCCTGAAGCCTAGGGGTGCGCTAGCCTGAAGCCTAGGGGTGCCCTAGCCTGTAGGCTAGGGGAGCCCTAGCCTTAGCCTAGGGGAGCCCTAGCCTGAAGCCTAGGGGTGCCCTAGCCTGAAGACTAGGGAAGCCCTAGCCTAAAGCCTAGGGGTGCCCTAGCCTGAAGGCTAGGGGTGCCCTAGCCTGAAGTCTAGGGGTGCCCTAGCCTGAAGGCTAGGGGAGCCCTAGCCTTAGCCTAGGGAAGCCCTAGCCTGAAGCCTAGGGGTGCCCTAGCCTGAAGGCTAGGGGAGCCCTAGCCTAAAGCCTAGGGGTGCCCTAGCCTGAAGCCTAGGGGTGCCCTAGCCTGAAGGCTAGGGGAGCCCTAGCCTTACCCTAGAGGAGCCCTAGCCTGAAGCCTAGGGGTGCCCTAGCCTGAAGCCTAGGGGTGCCCTAGCCTGAAGCCTAGAGGTGCCCTAGCCTGAAGCCTAGGGGTGTCCTAGCCTGAAGGCTAGGGGAGCCCTAGCCTAAGCCTAGGGGAGCCCTAGCCTGAAGCCTAGGGGAGCCCTAGCCTAAAGCCTAGGGGTGCCCTAGACTGAAGTCTAGGGGAGCCCTAGCCTAAAGCCTAGGGGTGCCCTAGCCTGAAGCCTAGGGGTGCCCTAGCCTGAATGCTAGGGGAGCCCTAGCCTTAGCCTAGGGTAGCCCTAGCCTGAAGCCTACGGGTGCCCTAACCTGAAGGCTAGGGGAGCCCTAGCCTGAAGCCTAGGGGAGCCCTAGCCTAAAGCCTAGGGGTGCCCTAGCCTGAAGGCTAGGGGAGCCCTCGCCTTAGTCTAGGGGAGCCCTAGCCTAAAGCCTAGGGTTGCCCTAGCCTGAAGGCTAGGGGAGTCCTAGCCTTAGCCGAGGGGAGCCCTAGCCTAAAGCCTAGGGGTGCCCTAGCCTGAAGGCTAGGGGAGCGCTAGCCTTAGCCTAGGGGAGCCCTAGCCTAAAGCCTAGGGGTGCCCTAGCCTGAAGGCTAGGGGAGCCCTAGCCTTAGCCTAGAGGAGCCCTAGCCTAAAGCCTAGGGGTGCCCTAGCCTGAAGGCTAGGGGAGTCCTAGCCTTAGCCGAGGGGAGCCCTAGCCTAACGCCTAGGGGTGCCCTAGCATGAAGGCTAGGGGAGCCCTAGCCTAAAGCCTAGGGGTGCCCTAGCCTGAAGGCTAGGGGAGCGCTAGCCTGAAGCCTAGGGTTGCCCGAGCCTGAAGGCTATGGGAGCCTTAGCCTGAAGCCTAGGGGAGCCCTAGCCTGATGCCTAGGGGTGCCCTAGCCTGAAGGCTAGGGGAGCCCTAGCCTGAAGCCTAGGGGAGCCCTAGCCTGAAGCCTAGGGGTGCGCTAGCCTGAAGCCTAGGGGTGCCCTAGCCTGTAGGCTAGGGGAGCCCTAGCCTTAGCCTAGGGGAGCCCTAGCCTGAAGCCTAGGGGTGCCCTAGCCTGAAGACTAGGGAAGCCCTAGCCTAAAGCCTAGGGGTGCCCTAGCCTGAAGGCTAGGGGTGCCCTAGCCTGAAGTCTAGGGGTGCCCTAGCCTGAAGGCTAGGGGAGCCCTAGCCTTAGCCTAGGGAAGCCCTAGCCTGAAGCCTAGGGGTGCCCTAGCCTGAAGGCTAGGGGAGCCCTAGCCTAAAGCCTAGGGGTGCCCTAGCCTGAAGCCTAGGGGTGCCCTAGCCTGAAGGCTAGGGGAGCCCTAGCCTTACCCTAGAGGAGCCCTAGCCTGAAGCCTAGGGGTGCCCTAGCCTGAAGGCTAGGGGAGCCCTAGCCTGAAGCCTAGGGGTGCCCTAGCCTGAAGCCTAGGGGAGCCCTAGCCTAAAGCCTAGGGGTGCCCTAGCCTGAAGCCTAGGGGTGCCCTAGCCTGAAGCCTAGAGGTGCCCTAGCCTGAAGCCTAGGGGTGTCCTAGCCTGAAGGCTAGGGGAGCCCTAGCCTAAGCCTAGGGGAGCCCTAGCCTGAAGCCTAGGGGAGCCCTAGCCTAAAGCCTAGGGGTGCCCTAGACTGAAGTCTAGGGGAGCCCTAGCCTAAAGCCTAGGGGTGCCCTAGCCTGAAGCCTAGGGGTGCCCTAGCCTGAATGCTAGGGGAGCCCTAGCCTTAGCCTAGGGTAGCCCTAGCCTGAAGCCTACGGGTGCCCTAACCTGAAGGCTAGGGGAGCCCTAGCCTGAAGCCTAGGGGAGCCCTAGCCTAAAGCCTAGGGGTGCCCTAGCCTGAAGGCTAGGGGAGCCCTCGCCTTAGTCTAGGGGAGCCCTAGCCTAAAGCCTAGGGTTGCCCTAGCCTGAAGGCTAGGGGAGTCCTAGCCTTAGCCGAGGGGAGCCCTAGCCTAAAGCCTAGGGGTGCCCTAGCCTGAAGACTAGGGGAGCGCTAGCCTTAGCCTAGGGGAGCCCTAGCCTAAAGCCTAGGGGTGCCCTAGCCTGAAGGCTAGGGGAGCCCTAGCCTTAGCCTAGAGGAGCCCTAGCCTAAAGCCTAGGGGTGCCCTAGCCTGAAGGCTAGGGGAGTCCTAGCCTTAGCCGAGGGGAGCCCTAGCCTAACGCCTAGGGGTGCCCTAGCATGAAGGCTAGGGGAGCCCTAGCCTAAAGCCTAGGGGTGCCCTAGCCTGAAGGCTAGGGGAGCCCTAGCCTTAGCCTAGGGGAGCCCTAGCCTAAAGCCTAGGGGTGCCCTAGCCTGAAGGCTAGGGGAGTCCTAGCCTTAGTCGAGGGGAGCCCTAGCCTAACGCCTAGGGGTGCCCTAGCATGAAGGCTAGGGGAGCCCTAGCCTAAAGCCTAGGGGTGCCCTAGCCTGAAGGCTAGGGGAGCCCTAGCCTTAGCCTAGGGGAGCCTTAGCCTAAAGCCTAGGGGTGCCCTAGCCTGAAGGCTACGGGAGCCCTAGCCTTAGCCTAGGGGAGCCCTAGCCTAAAGCCTAGGGGTGCCCTAGCCTGAAGGCTAGGGGAGCCCTAGCCTTAGCCTAGGGGAGCCCTAGCCTAAAGCCTAGGGGTGCCCTAGCCTGAAGGCTAGGGGAGCCCTAGCCTTAGCCTAGGGGAGCCCTAGCCTAAAGCCTAGGGGTCCCCAAGCCTGAAGGCTAGGGGAGCCCTAGCCTTAGCTTAGGGGAGCCCTAGCCGAAAGCCTAGGGGTGCCCTACCCTGAAGGCTAGGGGAGCCCTAGCCTTAGCCTAGGGGAGCCTAAAGCCTAGGGGTGCCCTAGCCTGAAGGCTAGGGGAGCCCTAGCCTTAGCCTAGTGGAGCCTAAAGCCTAGGGGTGCCCAACCTGAAGGCTAGGGGAGCCCTAGCCTCAGCCCAGGGGAGCCTAAAGCATAGGGGTGCCCTAGCCTGAAGGCTAGGGGAGCCCTAGCCTTAGCCTAGGGGAGCCTAAGGCCTAGGGGTGCCCTAGCTTGAAGGCTAGGTGAGCCCTAGCATTAGCCCAAGGGCGCCTAAAGCTTAGGGGTGCCCTAGCTTGAAGGCTAGGGGAGCCCTAGCCTTAGACCAGGGGAGCCTAAATCCTAGGGGTGCCCTAGCCTGAAGGCTAGGGGAGCCCTAGGCTTAGCCTAGGGGAGCCCTAGCCTAAAGCCTAGGGGTGCCCTAGCCTGAAGGCTATGTGAGCCCTAGCCTTAGCCTAGGGTAGCCTAAAGCCTTGGGGTGCCCTAGCCTGTAGGCAAGGGGAGCCCTACCCTTAGCCTAGGGGAGCCTAAAGCCTAGGGGTGCCCTAGCCTGAAGGCTAGGGGAGCCCTAGCCTTTGTCTGGGGGAGCCCTAGCCTAAAGCCTAGGGGTGCCCTTGCCTGAAGGCTAGGGGAGCCCTAGGCTTAACCTAGGGGAGCCCTAGCCTAAAGCCTAGGGGTGCCCTAGCCTGAAGGCTAGGGGAGGCCTAGTCTTAGCCTAGGGGAGCCCTTGCCTAAAGCCTAGGGGTGCCCTAGCCTGAAGGCTAGGGGAGCCCTAGGCTTAGCCTAGGGGAGCCCTAGCCTAAAGCCTAGGGGTGCCCTAGCGATAAGGCTAGGGGAGCCCTAGCCTTAGCCTAGGGGAGCCCTAGACTAAAGCTAGGGGTGCCCTAGCCTGAAGGCTAGGGGAGCCCTAACCTTAGCGTATGGAAGCCCTAGCCTAAAGCCTAGGGGTGCCCTAGCCTGAAGGCTAGGGGAGCCCTAGCCTTAGCCTAGGGGAGCCCTAGCCTAAAGCCTAGGGGTGCCCTAGCCTGAAGGGTAGGGGAGCCTTAGCCTTAGCCTAGGGGAGCCCTAGCCTAAAGCCTAGGGGTGCCCTAGCCTGAAGGCTTGGGGAGCCATAGCCTTAGCCTAGGGGAGCCCTTGCCTAAAGCCTAGGGGTGCTCTAGCCTGAAGGCTAGGGGAGCCCTAGCCTTAGCCTAGGGGAGCCCTAGCCTAAAGCCTAGTGGTGCCCTAGCCTGAAGGCTAGGGGAGCCCTTGCCTTAGCCTAGGGGAGCCCTAGCCTAAAGGATAGGGGAGCCCTAGCCTTAGCCTAGGGGAGCCCTAGCCTAAAGCCTAGGGGTGCCCTTTTCTGAAGGCTAGGGGAGCCCTATCCTTAGCCTAGGGGAGCCTAAAGCCTAGGGTTGCCCTAGCCTGAAGGCTAGGGGAGCCCTATCCTTAGCCTAGGGGAGCCTAAAGCCTAGGGGTGCCCTAGCCTGAAGGCTAGGGGAGCCCTATCCTTAGCCTATGGGAGCCTAAAGCCTAGGGGTGCTCTAGCCTGAAGGCGAGGGGAGCCCTAGCCTTAGCCTAGGGGAGCCTAAAACCTAGCGGTGCCCTAGCCTGAAGGCGAGGGGAGCCCTAGCCTTAGCCTAGGGGTGTCTAAAGCCTAGGGGTGCCCTAGCCTGAAGGCTAGGGGAGCCCTATCCTTAGCCTAGGGGAGCCTAAAGCCTAGGGGTGCTCTAGCCTGAAGGCTAGGGGAGCCCTAGCCTTAGACTAGGGGAGCCTAAAGCCTAGGGGTGCCCAAGCCTGAAGGCGAGGGGAGCCCTAGCCTTAGCCTAGGGGAGCCTAAAACCTAGCGGTGCCCTAGCCTGAAGGCGAGGGGAGCCCTAGCCTTAGCCTAGGGGTGTCTAAAGCCTAGGGGTGCCCTAGCTTGAAGGCTAGGTGAGCCCTTGCCTTAGCCCATGGGCACCTAAAGCTTAGGGGTGCCCTAGCCTGAAGGCTAGGGGAGCCCTAGCCTTAGCCTAGGGGAGCCCTAGCCTTAGCCTAGGGGAGCCTAAAGCCTAGGGGTGCCCTAGCCTGAAGGGTAGGGGAGCCCTAGCCTTAGCCCAGGAGAGCCTAAAGCCTAGGGGTGCCCTAGCCTGAAGGCTAGGTGAGCCCTAGCCTTAGCCCAGGGGAAATTAAAGCCTAGGGGTGCCCTAGCCTGAAGGCTAGGTGAGCCCTAGCCTTAGCCCAGGGGAGCCTAAAGCCTAGGGGTGCCCTAGCCTGAAGGCTAGGGGAGCCCTAGCCTTAGCCCCTGAGAGCCTAAAGCCTAGGGGTGACCTAGCCTGAAGGCTAGGGGAGCCCTAGCCTTAGCCCAGGGGAGCCTAAAGCCTAGGGGTTCCCTAGCCTGAAGGCAAGGGTAGCCCTAGCCTTAGCCCAGGGGAGCCAAAAGCCTAGGGGTGCCTTAGCCTAAAGGCTAGGGGAGCCCTAGCCTTAGCCTAGGGGAGCCTAAAGCCTAGGGGTGCCCTAGCTTGAAGGCTATGTGAGCCCTAGCCTTAGCCCAGGGGCGCCTAAAGCTTAGGGGTGCCCTAGCCTGAAGGCTAGGGGAGCCCTAGCCTTAGCCTAGGGGAGCCCTAGCCTTAGCCTAGGACAGCCTAAAACCTGGGGGTGCCCTAGCCTGAAGGCTAGGGGAGCCCTAGCCTTAGCCCAGGGGAGCCTAAAGCCTAGGGGTGCCCTAGCCTGAAGGCTAGGTGAGCCCTAGCCTTAGCCCAGGGGAGCCTAAAGCCTAGGGGTGCCCTAGCCTGAAGGCTAGGGGAGCCCTAGCCTTAGCCAAGGAGAGCCTAAAGCCTAGGGGTGCCCTAGCCTGAAGGCTAGGGGAGCCCTAGCCTTAGCCCAGGGGAGCCTAACGGCTAGGCGTGCCATAGCCTGAAGGCTAGGGGAGCCCTAGCCTAAAGCCTAGGGGAGCCCGAGCCTGAAGGCTTGGGGAGCCCTAGCCTAAAGCCTAGGGGAGCCCTAGCCTGAAGGCTAGGGGAGCCCTAGCCTTAGCCCAGGGGAGCCTAAAGCTTAGCGGTGCCCTAGCCTGATGGCTAGGGGAGCCCTAGCCTTAGCCCAGGGTAGCCTAAAGCCTAGGGGTGCCCTTGCCTGATTTCTAGGGGAGCCCTAGCCTTAGCCTAGGGGAGCCTCAAGCCTAGGGGAGCCCTAGCCTGAGGGTAAGGGGAGCCCTAGCCTTAGCCTAGGGGAGCCTCAAGCCTTGGTGTACCCTAGCCTGAGAGCTAGGGGAGCCCTAGCCTTAGCCTAGGGGAGCCTCAAGTCTAGGGGTGCCCTAGCCTGAGGGCTAGGGGAGCCCTAGCCTTAGCCTAAGGGAGCCTCAAGCCTAGAGGTGCCCTAGCCTGAGGGCTAAAGGAGCCCTAGCCTTAGCCTAGGGGATCCTTAAGCCTAGGGGTACCCTAACCTGAGGTCTAGGGGAGCCCTATCCTTAGCCTAGGGGAGCCTAAAGCCTAGGGGTGCCCTAGCCTGAAGGCTAGGGGAGCCCTATCCTTAGTCTAGGGGAGCCTAAAGCCTAGGGGTGCCCTAGCCTGAAGGCTAGGGGAGCCCTAGCCTTAGCCTAGGGGAGCCTAAAGCCTAGGGGTGCTCTAGCCTGAAGGCTAGGGGAGCCCTAACCTTAGACTAGGGGAGCCTAAAGCCTAGGGGTGCCCAAGCCTAAAGCCTAGTGGTGCCCTAGCCTGAAGGCTAGGGGAGCCCTTGCCTTAGCCTAGGGGAGCCCTAGCCTAAAGGATAGGGGAGCCCTAGCCTTAGCCTAGGGGAGCCCTAGCCTAAAGCCTAGGGGTGCCCTTTTCTGAAGGCTAGGGGAGCCCTATCCTTAGCCTAGGGGAGCCTAAAGCCTAGGGGTGCCCTAGCCTGAAGGCTAGGGGAGCCCTATCCTTAGCCTAGGGGAGCCTAAAGCCTAGGGGTGCCCTAGCCTGAAGGCTAGGGGAGCCCTATCCTTAGCCTAGGGGAGCCTAAAGCCTAGGGGTGCTCTAGCCTGAAGGGTAGGGGAGCCCTAGCCTTAGACTAGGGGAGCCTAAAGCCTAGGGGTGCCCAAGCCTGAAGGCGAGGGGAGCCCTAGCCTTAGCCTAGGGGAGCCTAAAACCTAGCGGTGCCCTAGCCTGAAGGCGAGGGGAGCCCTAGCCTTAGCCTAGGGGTGTCTAAAGCCTAGGGGTGCCCTAGCCTGAAGGCGAGGGGAGCCCTAGCCTTAGCCTAGGGGAGCCTAAAGCCTAGGGGAGCCCTAGCCTGAAGCCTAGGGGAGCCCTAGCCTGAAGGCTAGGGGAACCCGAGCCTGAAGGCTAGGCGAGCCCTAGCCTAAAGCCTAGGGGAGCCCTAGCCTGAAGGCTAGGGCAGCCCTAGCCTTAGCCCAGGGGAGCCTAAAGCCTAGGGGTGCCCTAGCCTGAAGGCTAGGGGAGCCCTAGCCTTAGCCCAGGGGAGCCTAAAGCCTAGGGGTTCCCTAGCCTGAAGGCTAGGGGAGCCCTAGCCTTAGCCCAGGGGAGCCAAAAGCCTAGGGGTGCCCTAGCCTGAAGGCTAGGGGAGCCCTAGCCTTAGCCCAGGGGAGCCTAAAGCCTAGGGGTGCCCTAGCTTGAAGGCTAGGTGAGCCCTTGCCTTAGCCCATGGGCACCTAAAGCTTAGGGGTGCCCTAGCCTGAAGGCTAGGGGAGCCCTAGCCTTAGCCTAGGGGAGCCCTAGCCTTAGCCTAGGGGAGCCTAAAGCCTAGGGGTGCCCTAGCCTGAAGGGTAGGGGAGCCCTAGCCTTAGCCCAGGAGAGCCTAAAGCCTAGGGGTGCCCTAGCCTGAAGGCTAGGTGAGCCCTAGCCTTAGCCCAGGGGAAATTAAAGCCTAGGGGTGCCCTAGCCTGAAGGCTAGGTGAGCCCTAGCCTTAGCCCAGGGGAGCCTAAAGCCTAGGGGTGCCCTAGCCTGAAGGCTAGGGGAGCCCTAGCCTTAGCCCCTGAGAGCCTAAAGCCTAGGGGTGACCTAGCCTGAAGGCTAGGGGAGCCCTAGCCTTAGCCCAGGGGAGCCTAAAGCCTAGGGGTTCCCTAGCCTGAAGGCAAGGGGAGCCCTAGCCTTAGCCCAGGGGAGCCAAAAGCCTAGGGGTGCCCTAGCCTAAAGGTTAGGGGAGCCCTAGCCTTAGCCTAGGGGAGCCTAAAGCCTAGGGGTGCCCTAGCTTGAAGGCTATGTGAGCCCTAGCCTTAGCCCAGGGGCGCCTAAAGCTTAGGGGTGCCCTAGCCTGAAGGCTAGGGGAGCCCTAGCCTTAGCCTAGGGGAGCCCTAGCCTTAGCCTAGGAGAGCCTAAAACCTGGGGGTGCCCTAGCCTGAAGGCTAGGGGAGCCCTAGCCTTAGCCCAGGGGAGCCTAAAGCCTAGGGGTGCCCTAGCCTGAAGGCTAGGTGAGCCCTAGCCTTAGCCCAGGGGAGCCTAAAGCCTAGGGGTGCCCTAGCCTGAAGGCTAGGGGAGCCGTAGCCTTAGCCAAGGAGAGCCTAAAGCCTAGGGGTGCCCTAGCCTGAAGGCTAGGGGAGCCCTAGCCTAAAGCCTAGGGGAGCCCGAGCCTGAAGGCTTGGGGAGCCCTAGCCTAAAGCCTAGGGGAGCCCTAGCCTGAAGGCTAGGGGAGCCCTAGCCTTAGCCAAGGGGAGCCTAAAGCTTAGCGGTGCCCTAGCCTGATGGCTAGGGGAGCCCTAGCCTTAGCCCAGGGTAGCCTAAAGCCTAGGGGTGCCCTTGCCTGATTTCTAGGGGAGCCCTAGCCTTAGCCTAGGGGAGCCTCAAGCCTAGGGGAGCCCTAGCCTGAGGGTAAGGGGAGCCCTAGCCTTAGCCTAGGGGAGCCTCAAGCCTTGGTGTACCCTAGCCTGAGGTCTAGGGGAGCCCTAGCCTTAGCCTAGGGGAGCCTCAAGTCTAGGGGTGCCCTAGCCTGAGGGCTAGGGGAGCCCTAGCCTTAGCCTAAGGGAGCCTCAAGCCTAGAGGTGCCCTAGCCTGAGGGCTAAAGGAGCCCTAGCCTTAGCCTAGGGGATCCTTAAGCCTAGGGGTACCCTAACCTGAGGTCTAGGGGAGCCCTATCCTTAGCCTAGGGGAGCCTAAAGCCTAGGGGTGCCCTAGCCTGAAGGCTAGGGGAGCCCTATCCTTAGCCTAGGGGAGCCTAAAGCCTAGGGGTGCCCTAGCCTGAAGGCTAGGGGAGCCCTAGCCTTAGCCTAGGGGAGCCTAAAGCCTAGGGGTGCTCTAGCCTGAAGGCTAGGGGAGCCCTAACCTTAGACTAGGGGAGCCTAAAGCCTAGGGGTGCCCAAGCCTGAAGGCGAGGGGAGCCCTAGCCTTAGCCTAGGGGAGCCTAAAGCCTAGGGGTGCTCTAGCCTGAAGGCGAGGGGAGCCCTAGCCTTAGCCTAGGGGAGTCTAAAGCCTAGGGGTGCCCTAGCCTGAAGGCTAGGGGAGCCCTATCCTTAGCCTAGGGGAGCCTAAAGCCTAGGGGAGCCCTAGCCTGAAGCCTAGGGGAGCCCTAGCCTGAAGGCTAGGGGAACCCGAGCCTGAAGGCTAGGGGAGCCCTAGCCTAAAGCCTAGGGGAGCCCTAGCCTGAAGGCTAGGACAGCCCTAGCCTTAGCCCAGGGGAGCCTAAAGCCTAGGGGTGCCCTAGCCTGAAGGCTAGGGGAGCCCTAGCCTTAGCCCACGGGAGCCTAAAGCCTAGGGGTTCCCTAGCCTGAAGGCTAGGGGAGCCCTAGCCTTAGCCCAGGGGAGCCAAAAGCCTAGGGGTGCCCTAGCCTGAAGGCTAGGGGAGCCCTAGACTTAGCCTAGGGGAGCCTAAAGCCTAGGGGTGCCCTAGCTTGAAGGCTAGGTGAGCCCTTGCCTTAGCCCATGGGCACCTAAAGCTTAGGGGTGCCCTAGCCTGAAGGCTAGGGGAGCCCTAGCCTTAGCCTAGGGGAGCCCTAGCCTTAGCCTAGGGGAGCCTAAAGCCTAGGGGTGCCCTAGCCTGAAGGGTAGGGGAGCCCTAGCCTTAGCCCAGGGGAACCTAAAGCCTAGGGGTGCCCTAGCCTGAAGGCTAGGTGAGCCCTAGCCTTAGCCCAGGGGAAATTAAAGCCTAAGGGTGCCCTAGCCTGAAGGCTAGGTGAGCCCTAGCCTTAGCCCAGGGGAGCCTAAAGCCTAGGGGTGCCCTAGCCTGAAGGCTAGGGGAGCCCTAGCCTTAGCCCAGGAGAGCCTAAAGCCTAGGGGTGACCTAGCCTGAAGGCTAGGGGAGCCCTAGCCTTAGCCCAGGGGAGCCTAAAGCCTAGGGGTTCCCTAGCCTGAAGGCAAGGAGAGCCCTAGCCTTAGCCGAGGGGAGCCAAAAGCCTAGGGGTGCCCTAGCCTAAAGGCTAGGGGAGCCCTAGCCTTAGCCTAGGGGAGCCTAAAGCCTAGGGGTGCCCTAGCTTGAAGGCTAGGTGAGCCCTAGCCTTAGCCCAGGGGCGCCTAAAGCTTAGGGGTGCCCTAGCCTGAAGGCTAGGGGAGCCCTAGCCTTAGCCTAGGGGAGCCCTAGCCTTAGCCTAGGGGAGCCTAAAGCCTAGGGGTGCCCTAGCCTGAAGGCTAGGGGAGCCCTAGCCTTAGCCCAGGGGAGCCTAAAGCCTAGGGGTGCCCTAGCCTGAAGGCTAGGTGAGCCCTAGCATTAGCCCAGGGGAGCTAAAGCCTAGGGGTGCCCTAGCCTGAAGGCTAGGGGAGCCCTAGCCTTAGCCCAGGGGAGCCTAACGGCTAGGGGTGCCATAGCCTGAAGGCTAGGGGAGCCCTAGCCTAAAGCCTAGGGGAGCCCGAGCCTGAAGGCTTGGGGAGCCCTAGCCTAAAGCCTAGGGGAGCCCTAGCCTGAAGGCTAAGGGAGCCCTAGCCTTAGCCCAGGGGAGCCTAAAGCTTAGCGGTGCCCTAGCCTGATGGCTAGGGGAGCCCTAGCCTTAGCCCAGGGGAGCCTAAAGCCTAGGGGTGCCCTAGCCTGATTTCTAGGGGAGCCCTAGCCTTAGCCTAGGGGAGCATCAAGCCTAGGGGAGCCCTAGCCTGAGGGTAAGGGGAGCCCTAGCCTTAGCCTAGGGGAGCCTCAAGCCTAGGTGTACCCTAGCCTGAGGGCTAGGGGAGCCCTAGCCTTAGCCTAAGGGAGCCTCAAGCCTAGCGGTGCCCTACCCTGAGGGCTAGAGGATCCCTAGCCTTAGCCTAGGGGATCCTTAAGCCTAGGGGTACCCTAACCTGAGGTCTAGGGGAGCCCTATCCTTAGCCTAGGGGAGCCTAAAGCCTAGGGGTGCCCTAGCCTGAAGGCTAGGGGAGCCCTATCCTTAGCCAAGGGGAGCCTAAAGCCTAGGGGTGCCCTAGCCTGAAGGCTAGGGGAGCCCTAGCCTTAGCCTAGGGGAGCCTAAAGCCTAGGGGTGCTCTAGCCTGAAGGCTAGGGGAGCCCTAGCCTTAGACTAGGTGAGCCTAAAGCCTAGGGGTGCCCAAGCCTGAAGGCGAGGGGAGCCCTAGCCTTAGCCTAGGGGAGCCTAAAGCCTAGGGGTGCCCTAGCCTGAAGGCGAGGGGAGCCCTAGCCTTAGCCTAGGGGAGTCTAAAGCCTAGGGGTGCCCTAGCCTGAAGGCTAGGGGAGCCCTAGCCTTAGCCTAGGGGAGCCTAAAGCCTAGGGGAGCCCTAGCCTGAAGCCTAGGGGTGCCCTAGCCTGAAGGCTAGGGGAACCCGAGCCTGAAGGCTAGGGGAGCCCTAGCCTAAAGCCTAGGGGAGCCCTAGCCTAAAGCCTAGGGGAGCCCTAGCCTGAAGGCTAGGGCAGCCCTAGCCTTAGCCCAGGGGAGCCTAAAGCCTAGGGGTGCCCTATCCTGAAGGCTAGGGGAGCCCTAGCCTTAGCCCAGGGGAGCCTAAAGCCTAGGGGTTCCCTAGCCTGAAGGCTAGGGGAGCCCTAGCCTTAGCCCAGGGGAGCCAAAAGCCTAGGGGTGCCCTAGCCTGAAGGCTATGGGAGCCCTAGCCTTAGCCTCGGGGAGCCTAAAGCCTAGGGGTGCCCTAGCTTGAAGGCTAGGTGAGCCCTTGCCTTAGCCCATGGGCACCTAAAGCTTAGGGGTGCCCTAGCCTGAAGGCTAGGGGAGCCCTAGCCTTAGCCTAGGGGAGCCCTAGCCTTAGCCTAGGGGAGCCTAAAGCCTAGGGGTGCCCTAGCCTGAAGGGTAGGGGAGCCCTAGCCTTAGCCCAGGGGAGCCTAAAGCCTAGGGGTGCCCTAGCCTGAAGGCTAGGTGAGCCCTAGCCTTAGCCCAGGGGAAATTAAAGCCTAGGGGTGCCCTAGCCTGAAGGCTAGGTGAGCCCTAGCCTTAGCCCAGGGGAGCCTAAAGCCTAGGGGTACCCTATCCTGAAGGCTAGGGGAGCCCTAGCCTTAGCCCAGGAGAGCCTAAAGCCTAGGGGTGACCTAGCCTGAAGGCTAGGGGAGCCCTAGCCTTAGCCCAGGGGAGCCTAAAGCCTAGGGGTTCCCTAGCCTGAAGGCAAGGGGAGCCCTAGCCTTAGCCCAGGGGAGCCAAAAGCCTAGGGGTGCCCTAGCCTAAAGGATAGGGGAGCCCTAGCCTTAGCCTAGGGGAGCCTAAAGCCTAGGGGTGCCCTAGCTTGAAGGCTAGGTGAGCCCTAGCCTTAGCCCAGGGGCGCCTAAAGCTTAGGGGTGCCCTAGCCTGAAGGCTAGGGGAGCCCTAGCCTTAGCCTAGGGGAGCCCTAGCCTTAGCCTAGGGGAGCCTAAAGCCTAGGGGTGCCCTAGCCTGAAGGCTAGGGGAGCCCTAGCCTTAGCCCAGGGGAGTATAAAGCCTAGGGGTGCCCTAGCCTGAAGGCTAGGTGAGCCCTACCTTAGCCCAGGGGAGCCTAAAGCCTAGGGGTGCCCTAGCCTGAAGGCTAGGTGAGCCCTAGCCTTAGCCCAGGAGAGCCTAAAGCCTAGGGGTGCCCTAGCCTGAAGGCTAGGGGAGCCCTAGCCTTAGCCCAGGGGAGCCTAACGGCTAGGGGTGCCATAGCCTGAAGGCTAGGGGAGCCCTAGCCTAAAGCCTAGGGGAGCCCGAGCCTGAAGGCTTGGGGAGCCCTAGCCTAAAGACTAGGGGAGCCCTAGCCTGAAGGCTAGGGGAGCCCTAGCCTTAGCACAGGGGAGCCTAAATCTTAGCGGTGCCCTAGCCTGATGGCTAGGGGAGCCCTAGCCTTAGCCCAGGGGAGCCTAAAGCCTAGGGGTGCCCTAGCCTGAAGGCGAGGGGAGCCCTAGCCTTAGCCTAGGGGAGTCTAAAGCCTAGGGGTGCCCTAGCCTGAAGGCTAGGGGAGCCCTAGCCTTAGCCTAGGGGAGCCTAAAGCCTAGGGGAGCCCTAGCCTGAAGCCTAGGGGTGCCCTAGCCTGAAGGCTAGGGGAACCCGAGCCTGAAGGCTAGGGGAGCCCTAGCCTAAAGCCTAGGGGAGCCCTAGCCTAAAGCCTAGGGGAGCCCTAGCCTGAAGGCTAGGGGAGCCCTAGCCTTAGCCCAGGGGAGCCTAAAGCCTAGGGGTTCCCTAGCCTGAAGGCTAGGGGAGCCCTAGCCTTAGCCCAGGGGAGCCAAAAGCCTAGGGGTGCCCTAGCCTGAAGGCTACGGGAGCCCTAGCCTTAGCCTAGGGGAGCCTAAAGCCTAGGGGTGCCCTAGCTTGAAGGCTAGGTGAGCCCTAGCCTTAGCCCAGGGGAGCCTAAAGCCTAGGGGTGCCCTATCCTGAAGGCTAGGGGAGCCCTAGCCTTAGCCCAGGGGAGCCTAAAGCCTAGGGGTTCCCTAGCCTGAAGGCTAGGGGAGCCCTAGCCTTAGCCCAGGGGAGCCAAAAGCCTAGGGGTGCCCTAGCCTGAAGGCTACGGGAGCCCTAGCCTTAGCCTAGGGGAGCCTAAAGCCTAGGGGTGCCCTAGCTTGAAGGCTAGGTGAGCCCTTGCCTTAGCCCATGGGAACCTAAAGCTTAGGGGTGCCCTAGCCTGAAGGCTAGGGGAGCCCTAGCCTTAGCCTAGGGGAGCCCTACCCTTAGCCTAGGGGAGCCTAAAGCCTAGGGGTGCCCTAGCCTGAATGGTAGGGGAGCCCTAGCCTTAGCCCAGGGGAGCCTAAAGCCTAGGGGTGCCCTAGCCTGAAGGCTAGGTGAGCCCTAGCCTTAGCCCAGGGGAAATTAAAGCCTAGGGGTGCCCTAGCCTGAAGGCTAGGTGAGCCTTAGCCTTAGCCCAGGGGAGCCTAAAGCCTAGGGGTGCCCTAGCCTGAAGGCTAGGGGAGCCCTAGCCTTAGCCCAGGAGAGCCTAAAGCCTAGGGGTGACCTAGCCTGAAGGCTAGGGGAGCCCTAGCCTTAGCCCAGGGGAGCCTAAAGCCTAGGGGTTCCCTAGCCTGAAGGCAAGGGGAGCCCTAGCCTTAGCCCAGGGGAGCCAAAAGCCTAGGGGTGCCCTAGCCTAAAGGATAGGGGAGCCCTAGCCTTAGCCTAGGGGAGCCTAAAGCCTAGGGGTGCCCTAGCTTGAAGGCTAGGTGAGCCCTAGCCTTAGCCCAGGGGCGCCTAAAGCTTAGGGGTGCCCTAGCCTGAAGGCTAGGGGAGCCCTAGCCTTAGCCTAGGGGAGCCCTAGCCTTAGCCTAGGGGAGCCTAAAGCCTAGGGGTGCCCTAGCCTGAAGGCTAGGGGAGCCCTAGCCTTAGCCCAGGGGAGTATAAAGCCTAGGGGTGCCTTAGCCTGAAGGCTAGGTGAGCCCTAGCCTTAGCCCAGGGGAGCCTAAAGCCTAGGGGTGCCCTAGCCTGAAGGCTAGGTGAGCCCTAGCCTTAGCCCAGGAGAGCCTAAAGCCTAGGGGTGCACTAGCCTGAAGGGTAGGGGAGCCCTAGCCTTAGCCCAGGGGAGCCTAAAGCCTAGGGGTGCCCTAGCTTGAAGGCTAGGTGAGCCCTAGCCTTAGCCCAGGGGAAATTAAAGCCTAGGGGTGCCCTAGCCTGAAGGCTAGGTGAGCCCTAGCCTTAGCCCAGGGGAGCCTAAAGCCTAGGGGTGCCCTAGCCTGAAGGCTAGGGGAGCCCTAGCCTTAGCCCCTGAGAGCCTAAAGCCTAGGGGTGACCTAGCCTGAAGGCTAGGGGAGCCCTAGCCTTAGCCCAGGGGAGCCTAAAGCCTAGGGGTGCCCTAGCCTAAAGGCTAGGGGAGCCCTAGCCTTAGCCTAGGGGAGCCTAAAGCCTAGGGGTGCCCTAGCTTGAAGGTTATGTGAGCCCTAGCCTTAGCCCAGGGGCGCTTAAAGCTTAGGGGTGCCCTAGCCTGAAGGCTAGGGGAGCCCTAGCCTTAGCCTAGGGGAGCCCTAGCCTTAGCCTAGGGGAGCCTAAAACCTGGGGGTGCCCTAGCCTGAAGGCTAGGGGAGCCCTAGCCTTAGCCCAGGGGAGCCTAAAGCCTAGGGGTGCCCTAGCCTGAAGGCTAGGTGAGCCCTAGCCTTAGCCCAAGGGAGCCTAAAGCCTAGGGGTGCCCTAGCCTGAAGGCTAGGGCAGCCCTAGCCTTAGCCCAGGGGAGCCTAAAGCCTAGGGGTGCCCTATCCTGAAGGCTAGGGGAGCCCTAGCCTTAGCCCAGGGGAGCCTAAAGCCTACGCGTTCCCTAGCCTGAAGGCTAGGGGAGCCCTAGCCTTAGCCCAGGGGAGCCAAAAGCCTAGGGGTGCCCTAGCCTGAAGGCTACGGGAGCCCTAGCCTTAGCCTAGGGGAGCCTAAAGCCTAGGGGTGCCCTAGCTTGATGGCTAGGTGAGCCCTTGCCTTAGCCCATGGGCACCTAAAGCTTAGGGGTGCCCTAGCCTGAAGGCTAGGGGAGCCCTAGCCTTAGCCTAGGGGAGCCCTAGCCTTAGCCTAGGGGAGCCTAAAGCCTAGGGGTGCCCTAGCCTGAAGGGTAGGGGAGCCCTAGCCTTAGCCCAGGGGAGCCTAAAGCCTAGGGGTGCCCTAGCCTGAAGGCTAGGTGAGCCCTAGCCTTAGCCCAGGGGAAATTAAAGCCTAGGGGTGCCCTAGCCTGAAGGCTAGGTGAGCCCTAGCCTTAGCCCAGGGGAGCCTAAAGCCTAGGGGTGCCCTAGCCTGAAGGCTAGGGGAGCCCTAGCCTTAGCCCAGGAGAGCCTAAAGCCTAGGGGTGACCTAGCCTGAAGGCTAGGGGAGCCCTAGCCTTAGCCCAGGGGAGCCTAAAGCCTAGGGGTTCCCTAGCCTGAAGGCAAGGGGAGCCCTAGCCTTAGCCCAGGGGAGCCAAAAGCCTAGGGGTGCCCTAGCCTAAAGGATAGGGGAGCCCTAGCCTTAGCCTAGGGGAGCTTAAAGCCTAGGGGTGCCCTAGCTTGAAGGCTAGGTGAGCCCTAGCCTTAGCCCAGGGGCGCCTAAAGCTTAGGGGTGCCCTAGCCTGAAGGCTAGGGGAGCCCTAGCCTTAGCCTAGGGGAGCCCTAGCCTTAGCCTAGGGGAGCCTAAAGCCTAGGGGTGCCCTAGCCTGAAGGCTAGGGGATCCCTAGCCTTAGCCCAGGGGAGTATAAAGCCTAGGGGTGCCCTAGCCTGAAGGCTAGGTGAGCCCTAGCTTTAGCCCAGGGGAGCCTAAAGCCTAGGGGTGCCCTAGCCTGAAAGCTAGGTGAGCCCTAGCCTTAGCCCAGGAGAGCCTAAAGCCTAGGGGTGCCCTAGCCTGAAGGGTAGGGGAGCCCTAGCCTTAGCCCAGGGGAGCCTAAAGCCTAGGGGTGCCCTAGCCTGAAGGGTAGGTGAGCCCTAGCCTTAGCCCAGGGGAAATTAAAGCCTAGGGGTGCCCTAGCCTGAAGGCTAGGTGAGCCCTAGCCTTAGCCCAGGGGAGCCTAAAGCCTAGGGGTGCCCTAGCCTGAAGGCTAGGGGAGCCCTAGCCTTAGCCCCTGAGAGCCTAAAGCCTAGGGGTGACCTAGCCTGAAGGCTAGGGGAGCCCTAGCCTTAGCCCAGGGGAGCCTAAAGCCTAGGGGTGCCCTAGCCTAAAGGCTAGGGGAGCCCTAGCCTTAGCCTAGGGGAGCCTAAAGCCTAGGGGTGCCCTAGCTTGAAGGCTATGTGAGCCCTAGCCTTAGCCCAGGGGCGCCTAAAGCTTAGGGGTGCCCTAGCCTGAAGGCTAGGGGAGCCCTAGCCTTAGCCTAGGGGAGCCCTAGCCTTAGCCTAGGGGAGCCTAAAACCTGGGGGTGCCCTAGCCTGAAGGCTAGGGGAGCCCTAGCCTTAGCCCAGGGGAGCCTAAAGCCTAGGGGTGCCCTAGCCTGAAGGCTAGGTGAGCCCTAGCCTTAGCCCAGGGGAGCCTAAAGCCTAGGGGTGCCCTAGCCTGAAGGCTAGGGGAGCCCTAGCCTTAGCCCAGGAGAGCCTAAAGCCTAGGGGTGCCCTAGCCTGAAGGCTAGGGGAGTCCTAGCCTTAGCCCAGGGGAGCCTAACGGCTAGGGGTGCCATAGCCTGAAGGCTAGGGGAGCCCTAGCCTAAAGCCTAGCGGAGCCCGAGCCTGAAGGCTTGGGGAGCCCTAGCCTAAAGCCTAGGGGAGCCCTAGCCTGAAGGCTAGGGGAGCCCTAGCCTTAGCCCAGGGGAGCCTAAAGCTTAGCGGTGCCCTAGCCTGATGGCTAGGGGAGCCCTAGCCTTAGCCCAGGGTAGCCTAAAGCCTAGGGGTGCCCTTGCCTGATTTCTAGGGGAGCCCTAGCCTTAGCCTAGGGGAGCCTCAAGCCTAGGGGAGCCCTAGCCTGAGGGTAAGAGGAGCCCTAGCCTTAGCCTAGGGGAGCCTCAAGCCTTGGTGTACCCTAGCCTGAGGGCTAGGGGAGCCCTAGCCTTAGCCTAGGGGAGCCTCAAGTCTAGGGGTGCCCTAGCCTGAGGGCTAGGGGAGCCCTAGCCTTAGCCTAAGGGAGCCTCAAGCCTAGGGGTACCCTAACCTGAGGTCTAGGGGAGCCCTATCCTTAGCCTAGGGGAGCCTAAAGCCTAGGGGTGCCCTAGCCTGAAGGCTAGGGGAGCCCTATCCTTAGCCTAGGGGAGCCTAAAGCCTAGGGGTGCCCTAGCCTGAAGGCTAGGGGAGCCCTAGCCTTAGCCTAGGGGAGCCTAAAGCCTAGGGGTGCCCTAGCCTGAAGGCTAGGGGAGCCCTAGCCTTAGCCTAGGGGAGCCTAAAGCCTAGGGGTGCTCTAGCCTGAAGGCTAGGGGAGCCCTAGCCTTAGCCCAGGGGAGCCTAAAGCCTAGGGGTGCCCTAGCCTGAAGGCTAGGGGAGCCCTAGCCTTAGCCCACGGGAGCCTAAAGCCTAGGGGTGCTCTAGCCTGAAGGCGAGGGGAGCCCTAGCCTTAGCCTAGGGGAGTCTAAAGCCTAGGGGTGCCCTAGCCTGAAGGCTAGGGGAGCCCTATCCTTAGCCTAGGGGAGCCTAAAGCCTAGGGGTGCCCTAGCCTGAAGCCTAGGGGAGCCCTAGCCTGAAGGCTAGGGGAACCCGAGCCTGAAGGCTAGGGGAGCCCTAGCCTAAAGCCTAGGGGAGCCCTAGCCTGAAGGCTAGGGCAGCCCTAGCCTTAGCCCAGGGGAGCCTAAAGCCTAGGGGTGCCCTAGCCTGAAGGCTAGGGGAGCCCTAGCCTTAGCCCACGGGAGCCTAAAGCCTAGGGGTTCCCTAGCCTGAAGGCTAGGGGAGCCCTAGCCTTAGCCCAGGGGAGCCAAAAGCCTAGGGGTGCCCTAGCCTGAAGGCTAGGGGAGCCCTAGCCTTAGCCTAGGGGAGCCTAAAGCCTAGGGGAGCCCTAGCTTGAAGGCTAGGTGAGCCCTTGCCTTAGCCCATGGGCACCTAAAGCTTAGGGGTGCCCTAGCCTGAAGGCTAGGGGAGCCCTAGCCTTAGCCTAGGGGAGACCTAGCCTTAGCCTAGGGGAGCCTAAAGCCTAGGGGTGCCCTAGCCTGAAGGGTAGGGGAGCCCTAGCCTTAGCCCAGGGGAGCCTAAAGCCTAGGGGTGCCCTAGCCTGAAGGCTAGGTGAGCCCTAGCCTTAGCCCAGGGGAAATTAAAGCCTAAGGGTGCCCTAGCCTGAAGGCTAGGTGAGCCCTAGCCTTAGCCCAGGGGAGCCTAAAGCCTAGGGGTGCCCTAGCCTGAAGGCTAGGGGAGCCCTAGCCTTAGCCCAGGAGAGCCTAAAGCCTAGGGGTGACCTAGCCTCAAGGCTAGGGGAGCCCTAGCCTTAGCCCAGGGGAGACTAAAGCCTAGGGGTTCCCTAGCCTGAAGGCAAGGAGAGCCCTAGCCTTAGCCGAGGGGAGCCAAAAGCCTAGGGGTGCCCTAGCCTAAAGGCTAGGGGAGCCCTAGCCTTAGCCTAGGGGAGCCTAAAGCCTAGGGGTGCCCTAGCTTGAAGGCTAGGTGAGCCCTAGCCTTAGCCCAGGGGCGCCTAAAGCTTAGGGGTGCCCTAGCCTGAAGGCTAGGGGAGCCCTAGCCTTAGCCTAGGGGAGCCCTAGCCTTAGCCTAGGGGAGCCTAAAGCCTAGGGGTGCCCTAGCCTGAAGGCTAGGGGAGCCCTAGCCTTAGCCCAGGGGAGCCTAAAGCCTAGGGGTGCCCTAGCCTGAAGGCTAGGTGAGCCCTAGCCTTAGCCCAGGGGAGCTAAAGCCTAGGGGTGCCCTAGCCTGAAGGCTAGGGGAGCCCTAGCCTTAGCCTAGGGGAGCCTAACGGCTAGGTGTGCCATAGCCTGAAGGCTAGGGGAGCCCTAGCCTAAAGCCTAGGGGAGCCCGAGCCTGAAGGCTTGGGGAGCCCTAGCCTAAAGCCTAGGGGAGCCCTAGCCTGAAGGCTAGGGGAGCCCTAGCCTTAGCCCAGGGGAGCCTAAAGCTTAGCGGTGCCCTAGCCTGATGGCTAGGGGAGCCCTAGCCTTAGCCCAGGGGAGCCTAAAGCCTAGGGGTGCCCTAGCCTGATTTCTAGGGGAGCCCTAGCCTTAGCCTAGGGGAGCCTCAAGCCTAGGGGAGCCCTAGCCTGAGGGTAAGGGGAGCCCTAGCCTTAGCCTAGGGGAGCCTCAAGCCTAGGTGTACCCTAGCCTGAGGGCTAGGGGAGCCCTAGCCTTAGCCTAAGGGAGCCTCAAGCCTAGCGGTGCCCTACACTGAGGGCTAGAGGAGCCCTAGCCTTAGCCTAGGTGATCCTTAAGCCTAGGGGTACCCTATCCTGAGGTCTAGGGGTGCCCTATCCTTAGCCTAGGGGAGCCTAAAGCCTAGGGGTGCCCTAGCCTGAAGGCTAGGGGAGCCCTAGCCTTAGCCTAGGGGAGCCTAAAGCCTAGGGGTGCTCTAGCCTGAAGGCTAGGGGAGCCCTAGCCTTAGACTAGGTGAGCCTAAAGCCTAGGGGTGCCCAAGCCTGAAGGCGCGGGGAGCCCTAGCCTTAGCCTAGGGGAGCCTAAAGCCTAGGGGTGCCCTAGCCTGAAGGCGAGGGGAGCCCTAGCCTTAGCCTAGGGGAGTCTAAAGCCTAGGGGTGCCCTAGCCTGAAGGCTAGGGGAGCCCTAGCTTTAGCCTAGGGGAGCCTTGAGCCTAGGGGAGCCCTAGCCTGAAGCCTAGGGGTGCCCTAGCCTGAAGGCTAGGGGAACCCGAGCCTGAAGGCTAGGGGAGCCCTAGCCTAAAGCCTAGGGGAGCCCTAGCCTAAAGCCTAGGGGAGCCCTAGCCTGAAGGCTAGGGCAGCCCTAGCCTTAGCCCAGGGGATCCTAAAGCCTAGGGGTGCCCTATCCTGAAGGCTAGGGGAGCCCTAGCCTTAGCCCAGGGGAGCCTAAAGCCTAGGGGTTCCCTAGCCTGAAGGCTAGGGGAGCCCTAGCCTTAGCCCAGGGGAGCCAAAAGCCTAGGGGTGCCCTAGCCTGAAGGCTAGGGGAGCCCTAGCCTTAGCCTAGGGGAGCCTAAAGCCTAGGGGAGCCCTAGCTTGAAGGCTAGGTGAGCCCTTGCCTTAGCCCATGGGCACCTAAAGCTTAGGGGTGCCCTAGCCTGAAGGCTAGGGGAGCCCTAGCCTTAGCCTAGGGGAGACCTAGCCTTAGCCTAGGGGAGCCTAAAGCCTAGGGGTGCCCTAGCCTGAAGGGTAGGGGAGCCCTAGCCTTAGCCCAGGGGAGCCTAAAGCCTAGGGGTGCCCTAGCCTGAAGGCTAGGTGAGCCCTAGCCTTAGCCCAGGGGAAATTAAAGCCTAAGGGTGCCCTAGCCTGAAGGCTAGGTGAGCCCTAGCCTTAGCCCAGGGGAGCCTAAAGCCTAGGGGTGCCCTAGCCTGAAGGCTAGGGGAGCCCTAGCCTTAGCCCAGGAGAGCCTAAAGCCTAGGGGTGACCTAGCCTCAAGGCTAGGGGAGCCCTAGCCTTAGCCCAGGGGAGACTAAAGCCTAGGGGTTCCCTAGCCTGAAGGCAAGGAGAGCCCTAGCCTTAGCCGAGGGGAGCCAAAAGCCTAGGGGTGCCCTAGCCTAAAGGCTAGGGGAGCCCTAGCCTTAGCCTAGGGGAGCCTAAAGCCTAGGGGTGCCCTAGCTTGAAGGCTAGGTGAGCCCTAGCCTTAGCCCAGGGGCGCCTAAAGCTTAGGGGTGCCCTAGCCTGAAGGCTAGGGGAGCCCTAGCCTTAGCCTAGGGGAGCCCTAGCCTTAGCCTAGGGGAGCCTAAAGCCTAGGGGTGCCCTAGCCTGAAGGCTAGGGGAGCCCTAGCCTTAGCCCAGGGGAGCCTAAAGCCTAGGGGTGCCCTAGCCTGAAGGCTAGGTGAGCCCTAGCCTTAGCCCAGGGGAGCTAAAGCCTAGGGGTGCCCTAGCCTGAAGGCTAGGGGAGCCCTAGCCTTAGCCTAGGGGAGCCTAACGGCTAGGTGTGCCATAGCCTGAAGGCTAGGGGAGCCCTAGCCTAAAGCCTAGGGGAGCCCGAGCCTGAAGGCTTGGGGAGCCCTAGCCTAAAGCCTAGGGGAGCCCTAGCCTGAAGGCTAGGGGAGCCCTAGCCTTAGCCCAGGGGAGCCTAAAGCTTAGCGGTGCCCTAGCCTGATGGCTAGGGGAGCCCTAGCCTTAGCCCAGGGGAGCCTAAAGCCTAGGGGTGCCCTAGCCTGATTTCTAGGGGAGCCCTAGCCTTAGCCTAGGGGAGCCTCAAGCCTAGGGGAGCCCTAGCCTGAGGGTAAGGGGAGCCCTAGCCTTAGCCTAGGGGAGCCTCAAGCCTAGGTGTACCCTAGCCTGAGGGCTAGGGGAGCCCTAGCCTTAGCCTAAGGGAGCCTCAAGCCTAGCGGTGCCCTACACTGAGGGCTAGAGGAGCCCTAGCCTTAGCCTAGGTGATCCTTAAGCCTAGGGGTACCCTATCCTGAGGTCTAGGGGTGCCCTATCCTTAGCCTAGGGGAGCCTAAAGCCTAGGGGTGCCCTAGCCTGAAGGCTAGGGGAGCCCTAGCCTTAGCCTAGGGGAGCCTAAAGCCTAGGGGTGCTCTAGCCTGAAGGCTAGGGGAGCCCTAGCCTTAGACTAGGTGAGCCTAAAGCCTAGGGGTGCCCAAGCCTGAAGGCGCGGGGAGCCCTAGCCTTAGCCTAGGGGAGCCTAAAGCCTAGGGGTGCCCTAGCCTGAAGGCGAGGGGAGCCCTAGCCTTAGCCTAGGGGAGTCTAAAGCCTAGGGGTGCCCTAGCCTGAAGGCTAGGGGAGCCCTAGCTTTAGCCTAGGGGAGCCTTGAGCCTAGGGGAGCCCTAGCCTGAAGCCTAGGGGTGCCCTAGCCTGAAGGCTAGGGGAACCCGAGCCTGAAGGCTAGGGGAGCCCTAGCCTAAAGCCTAGGGGAGCCCTAGCCTAAAGCCTAGGGGAGCCCTAGCCTGAAGGCTAGGGCAGCCCTAGCCTTAGCCCAGGGGATCCTAAAGCCTAGGGGTGCCCTATCCTGAAGGCTAGGGGAGCCCTAGCCTTAGCCCAGGGGAGCCTAAAGCCTAGGGGTTCCCTAGCCTGAAGGCTAGGGGAGCCCTAGCCTTAGCCCAGGGGAGCCAAAAGCCTAGGGGTGCCCTAGCCTGAAGGCTACGGGAGCCCTAGCCTTAGCCTAGGGGAGCCTAAAGCCTAGGGGTGCCCTAGCCTGAAGGGTAGGGGAGACCTAGCCTTAGCCCAGGGGAGCCTAAAGCCTAGGGGTGCCCTAGCCTGAAGGCTAGGTGAGCCCTAGCCTTAGCCCAGGGGAAATTAAAGCCTAGGGGTGCCCTAGCCTGAAGGCTAGGTGAGCCCTAGCCTTAGCCCAGGGGAGCCTAAAGCCTAGGGGTGCCCTAGCCTGAAGGCTAGGGGAGCCCTAGCCTTAGCCCAGGAGAGCCTAAAGCCTAGGGGTGACCTAGCCTGAAGGCTAGGGGAGCCCTAGCCTTAGCCCAGGGGAGCCTAAAGCCTAGGGGTTCCCTAGCCTGAAGGCAAGGGGAGCCCTAGCCTTAGCCCAGGGGAGCCAAAAGCCTAGGGGTGCCCTAGCCTAAAGGATAGGGGAGCCCTAGCCTTAGCCTAGGGGAGCCTAAAGCCTAGGGGTGCCCTAGCTTGAAGGCTAGGTGAGCCCTAGCCTTAGCCCAGGGGCGCCTAAAGCTTAGGGGTGCCCTAGCCTGAAGGCTAGGGGAGCCCTAGCCTTAGCCTAGGGGAGCCCTAGCCTTAGCCTAGGGGAGCCTAAAGCCTAGGGGTGCCCTAGCCTGAAGGCTAGGGGAGCCCTAGCCTTAGCCCAGGGGAGTATAAAGCCTAGGGGTGCCCTAGCCTGAAGGCTAGGTGAGCCCTAGCCTTAGCCCAGGGGAGCCTAAAGCCTAGGGGTACCCTAGCCTGAAGGCTAGGTGAGCCCTAGCCTTAGCCCAGGAGAGCCTAAAGCCTAGGGGTGCCCTAGCCTGAAGGCTAGGGGAGCCCTAGCCTTAGCCCAGGGGAGCCTAACGGCTAGGGGTGCCATAGCCTGAAGGCTAGGGGAGCCCTAGCCTAAAGACTAGGGGAGCCCTAGCCTGAAGGCTAGGGGAGCCCTAGCCTTAGCCCAGGGGAGCCTAAAGCCTAGGGGTGCCCTAGCCTGATTTCTAGGGGAGCCCTAGCCTTAGCCTTGGGGAGCCTCAAGCCTAGGGGAGCCCTCGCCTGAGGGTAAGGGTAGCCCTAGCCTTAGCCTAGGGGAGCCTCACGCCTAGGTGTACCCTAGCCTGAGGGCTAGGGGAGCCCTAGCCTTAGCCTAGGGGAGCCTCAAGTCTAGGGGTGCCCTAGCCTGAGGGCTAGGGGAGCCCTAGCCTTAGCCTAAGGGAGCCTCAAGCCTAGCGGTGCCCTAGCCTGAGGGCTAGGGGAGCCCTAGCCTTAGCCTAGGGGAGCCTCAAGCATAGGGGTGCCCTAGCCTGAGGGCTAGGGGAGCCCTAGCCTTAGCCTAGGGGAGCCTCAAGCCTAGGGGTGCCCTACCCTGAGCCCTAGGGGAGCCCTAGCCTTAGCCTAGGGGAGCCTCCAGCCTAGGGGTGCCGTAGCCTGAGGGCTAGGGGAGCCCTAGCCTTAGCCTAGGGGATCCTCAAGCCTAGGGGTGCCCTATCCGGAGGGCTAGGGGAGCCCTAGCCTTGGCCTAGGGGAGCCTCAAGCCTAGGGGTGCCCTAGCCTGAGGGATAGGGGAGCTCTAGCCTTAGCCTAGGGGAGCCTCAAGCCTAGGGGTGTCCTAGCCTGAGGGCTAGGGGAGCCCTAGCCTTAGCCTAGGGGAGCCTGAAACCTAGGGGTGCCCTAGCCTGAGGGCTAGAGGTGCCCTAGCCTTAGCCTAGGGGAGCCTCAAGCCTAGGGGTGCCCTAGCCTGAGGGCTAGGGGATCCCTAGCCTTAGCCTAGGGGAGCCTAAAGCCTAGGGGTGCCCTAGCCTGAGGGCTAGGGGAGCACTAGCCTTAGCCTAGGGGAGCCCTAGCCTAAAGCCTAGTGGTGCCCTAGCCTGAAGGCTAGGGGAGCCCTAGCCTTAGCCTAGGGGAGCCCTAGCCTAAAGCATAGGGGTGCCCTAGCCTGAAGGCTAGGGGAGCCCTAGCCTTAGCCCAGGAGAGCCTAAAGCCTAGGGGTGACCTAGCCTGAAGGCTAGGGGAGCCCTAGCCTTAGCCCAGGGGAGCCTAAAGCCTAGGGGTTCCCTAGCCTGAAGGCAAGGGGAGCCCTAGCCTTAGCCCAGGGGAGCCAAAAGCCTAGGGGTGCCCTAGCCTAAAGGATAGGGGAGCCCTAGCCTTAGCCTAGGGGAGCCTAAAGCCTAGGGGTGCCCTAGCTTGAAGGCTAGGTGAGCCCTAGCCTTAGCCCAGGGGCGCCTAAAGCTTAGGGGTGCCCTAGCCTGAAGGCTAGGGGAGCCCTAGCCTTAGCCTAGGGGAGCCCTAGCCTTAGCCTAGGGGAGCCTAAAGCCTAGGGGTGCCCTAGCCTGAAGGCTAGGGGAGCCCTAGCCTTAACCCAGGGGAGTATAAAGCCTAGGGGTGCCCTAGCCTGAAGGCTAGGTGAGCCCTAGCCTTAGCCCAGGGGAGCCTAAAGCCTAGGGGTGCCCTAGCCTGAAGGCTAGGTGAGCCCTAGCCTTAGCCCAGGAGAGCCTAAAGCCTAGGGGTGCCCTAGCCTGAAGGCTAGGGGAGCCCTAGCCTTAGCCCAGGGGAGCCTAACGGCTAGGGGTGCCATAGCCTGAAGGCTAGGGGAGCCCTAGCCTAAAGCCTAGGGGAGCCCGAGCCTGAAGGCTTGGGGAGCCCTAGCCTAAAGACTAGGGGAGCCCTAGCCTGAAGGCTAGGGGAGCCCTAGCCTTAGCCCAGGGGAGCCTAAATCTTAGCGGTGCCCTAGCCTGATGGCTAGGGGAGCCCTAGCCTTAGCCCAGGGGAGCCTAAAGCCTAGGGGTGCCCTAGCCTGATTTCTAGGGGAGCCCTAGCCTTAGCCTAGGGGAGCCTCAAGCCTAGGGGAGCCCTAGCCTGAGGGTAAGGGGAGCCCTAGCCTTAGCCTAGGGGAGCCTCAAGCATAGGGGTGCCCTAGCCTGAGGCCTAGGGGAGCCCTAGCCTTAGCCTAGGGGAGCCTCAAGCCTAGAGGTGCCCTAGCCTGAGCCCTAGGGGAGCCCTAGCCTTAGCCTAGGGAAGCCTCCAGCTTAGGGGTGCCGTAGCCTGAGGGCTAGGGGAGCCCTAGCCTTAGCCTAGGGGATCCTCAAGCCTAGGGGTGCCCTATCCTGAGGGCTAGGGGAGCCCTAGCCTTGGCCTAGGGGAGCCTCAAGCCTAGGGGTGCCCTAGCCTGAGGGATAGGGGAGCTCTAGCCTTAGCCTAGGGGAGCCTCAAGCCTAGGGGTGTCCTAGCCTGAGGGCTAGGGGAGCCCTAGCCTTAGCCTAGGGGAGCCTGAAACCTAGGGGTGCCCTAGCCTGAGGGCTAGAGGTGCCCTAGCCTTAGCCTAGGGGAGCCTCAAGCCTAGGGGTGCCCTAGCCTGAGGGCTAGGGGATCCCTAGCCTTAGCCTAGGGGAGCCTAAAGCCTAGGTGTGCCCTAGCCTGAGGGCTAGGGGAGCACTAGCCTTAGCCTAGGGGAGCCCTAGCCTAAAGCCTAGTGGTGCCCTAGCCTGAAGGCTAGGGGAGCCCTAGCCTTAGCCTAGGGGAGCCCTAGCCTAAAGCATAGGGGTGCCCTAGCCTGAAGGCTAGGGTAGCCCTAGCCTTAGCCTAGGGGAGCCCTAGCCTAAAGCCTAGGGGTGCCCTTGCCTAAAGGCTAGGGGAGCCCTATCCTTAGCCTAGGGGAGCCTAAAGCCTAGGGGTGCCCTAGCCTGAAGGCTAGGGGAGCCCTATCCTTAGCCTAGGGGAGCCTAAAGCCTGGGGTGCCCTAGCCTGAAGGCTAGGGGAGCCCTAGCCTTAGCCTAGGGGAGCCTAAAGCCTAGGGGTGCCCTAGCCTGAAGGCTAGGGGAGCCCTAGCCTTAGCTTAGGGGAGCCTCAAGCCTAGGGGTGCCCTAGCCTGAGGGCTAGGGGAGCCCTAGCCTTAGCCTAGGGGAGCCCTAGCCTAAAGCCTAGTGGTGCCCTAGCCTGAAGGCTAGGGGAGCCCTAGCCTTAGCCTAGGGGAGCCCTAGCCTAAAGCCTAGGGGTGCCCTAGCCTGAAGGCTAGGGTAGCCCTAGCCTTAGCCTAGGGGAGCCCTAGCCTAAAGCCTAGGGGTGCCCTTGCCTAAAGGCTAGGGGAGCCCTAGCCTTAGCCAGGGGAGCCTCAAGCCTAGGGGTGCCCTAGCCTCAGGGCTAGGGGAGCCCTAGCCTTAGCCTAGGGGAGCCTCAAGTCTAGGGGTGCCCTAGCCTGAGGGCTAGGGGAGTCCTAACCTTAGCCTAGGGGAGCCTCAAGCCTAGGGGTGCCCTAGCCTGAGGGCTAGGGGAGCCCTAGCCTTAGCCTAGGGGAGCCTCAAGCCTAGGGGTGCCCTAGCCTGAGGGCTAGGGGAGCCCTAGCCTTCGCCTAGGGGAGCCTCAAGCCTAGGGGTGCCCTAGCCTGAGGGCTAGGGGAGCCCTAGCCATAGCCTAGGGGAGCCTCAAGCCTAGGGGTGCCCTAGCCTGAGGGCTAGGGGAGCCCTAGTTTAGCCTAGGGGAGCCTCAAGCCTAGGGGTGCCCTAGCCTGAGGGCTAGGGGTGCCCTAGCCTTAGCCTACGGGAGCACTAGCCTGAAGGCTAGGGGAGCCCTAGCCTTAGCCCAGGGGAGCCTAAAGCCTAGGGGTGCCCTAGCCTGAAGGCTAGGGGAGCCCTAGCCTTAGCCGAGGGGAGCCCTAGCCTTAGCCTAGGGGAGCCTCAAGCCTAGGGTTGCCCTAGCCTGAAGGCTAGGGGAGCCCTAACCTTAGCCCAGGAGAGCCTAAAGCCTAGGGGTGCCCTAGCCTGAAGGCTAGGGGAGCCCTAGCCTTAGCCCAGGGGAGCCTAAAGCCTAGGGGTGCCCTATCCTGAAGGCTAGGGGAGCCCTAGCCTTAGCCCAGGGGAGCCTAAAGCCTAGGGGTGCCCTATCCTGAAGGCTAGGGGAGCCCTAGCCTAAAGCCTAGGGGAGCCCTAGCCTGAAGGCTAGGGGTGTCCTAGCCTAAAGCCTAGGGGAGCCCTAGCCTGAAGGAGAGGGGAGCCCTAGCCTTAGCCCAGGGGAGCCTAAAGCTTAGGGGTGCCCTAGCCTGATGGCTATGGGAGCCCTAGCCTTAGCTCATGGGAGCCTAAAGCCTAGGGGTGCCCTAGCCTGAAGGCTAGGGGAGACCTAGCCTTAGCCTAGGGGAGCCTAAAGCCTAGGGGTGCCCTAGTCTGAAGGCTAGGGGAGCCCAAGCCTTAGCCTAGGGGAGCCCTAGCCTTAGCCTAGGGGAGCCTCAAGCCTAGGGGAGCCCTAGCCTGGGGGCTAGGGGAGCCCTAGCCTTAGCCTAAGGGAGCCTCAATTCTAGGGGTGACCTAGCCTGAGGGCTAGGGGAGCCCTAGCCTTAGCCTAGGGGAGCCTCAAGCCTGGGGGTGCCCTAGCCTGAGGGCTAGGGGAGCCCTAGCCTTAGCCTAGGGGAGCCTCAAGCCTAGGGGTGCCCTAGCCTGAGGGCTAGGGGAGCCCTAGCCTTAGCCTAGGGGAGCCTCAAGCCTAAGGGTGCCCTAGCCTGAGGGCTAGGGGAGCCCTAGCCTTAGCCTAGGGGAGCCTCAAGCCTAGGGGTGCCCTAACCTGAGGCTAGGGGAGCCCTAGCCTTAGCCTAGGGGAGCCCTAGCCTAGGGGTGCCCTAGCCTGAGGGCTAGGGGAGCCCTAGCCTTAGCCTAGGGGAGCCTCAAACCTAGGGGTGCCCTAGCCTGAGGGCTAGGGGAGCCCTAGCCTTAGCCTAGGGGAGCCTCAAGCATAGGGGTGCGCTAGCCTGAGGGCTAGGGGAGCCCTAGCCTTAGCCTAGGGGAGCCTCAAGCCTAGGGGTGCCCTAGCCTGAGGGCTAGGGGAGCCCTAGCCTGAGGGCTAGGCGATCCCTAGCCTTAGCCTAGGGGAGCCTCAAGCCAAGGGGTGCACTAGCCTGAGGGCTAGGGGAGCCCTAGCCGTAGCCTAGGGGATCCTCAAGCCTAGGGGTGCCCTAGCCTGAGGGCTAGGGGAGCCCTACCTTTAGCCTACGGCAGCCTCAAGCCTAGGGGTGCCCTAGCCTGAGGGATAGGGGAGCCCTAGCCTTAGCCTAGGGGAGCCTCAAGCCTAGGGGTGCCCTAGCCTGAGGGCTAGAGGTGCCCTAGCGTTAGCCTAGGGGAGCCTCAAGCCTAGGGGTGCCCTAGCCTGAGGGCTAGGGGTGCCCTAGCCTTAGCCTAGGGGAGCCTCAAGCCTAGGGGTGCCCTAGCCTGAGGGCTAGGGGAGCCCTAGCCTTAGCCTAGGGGAGCCTCAAGTCTAGGGGTGCCCTAGCCTGAGGGCTAGGGGAGCCCTAGCCTTAGCCTAAGGGAGCCTCAAGCCTAGGGGTGCCCTAGCCTGAGGGCTAGGGGAGCCCTAGCCTTAGCCTAGGGGATCCTCAAGCCTAGGGGTGCCCTAGCCTGAGGGCTAGGGGAGCCCTAGCCTTAGCCTAGGGGAGCCTCAAGCCTAGGGGTGCCCTAGCCTGAGGGCTAGGGGTGCCCTACCCTTAGCCTAGGGGAGCCTCAAGCCGAGGGGTGCCCTAGCCTTAGCCTAGGGGAGCCTCAAGCCTAGGGGTACCCTAAACTGAGGTCTAGGGGAGCCCTAGCCTTAGCCTAGGGGAGCCTCAAGCCTAGGGGTGCCCTAGCCTGAGGGCTAGGGGAGCCCTAGCCTTAGCCTAGTGGAGCCTCAAACCTAGGGGTGCCCTAGCCTGAGGGCTAGGGGAGCCCTAGACTTAGCCTAGGGGAGCCTCAAGCATAGGGGTGCCCTAGCCTGAGGGCTAGAGGAGCCCTAGCCTTAGCCTAGGGGAGCCTCAAGCCTAGGGGTGCCCTAGCCTGAGGGCTAGGGGAGCCCTAGCCTTAGCCTAGGGGAGCCTCAAGCCTAGGGGTGCCGTAGCCTGAGGGCTAGGGGAGCCCTAGCCTTAGCCTAGGGGAGTCTCAAGCCTAGGGGTGCCCTAGCCTGAGGGCTAGGGGAGCCCTAGCCTTAGCCTAGGGGATCCTCAAGCCTAGGGGTGCCCTAGCCTGAGGGCTAGGGGAGCCCTAGCCTTGGCCTAGGGGAGCCTCAAGCCTAGTGGTGCCCTAGCCTGAGGGATAGGGGAGCCCTAGCCTTGGCCTAGGGGAGCCTCAAGCCTAGGGGTGCCCTAGCCTGAGGGCTAGGGGTGCCCTAGCCTTAGCCTAGGGGAGCCTCAAGACTAGGGGTGCCCTAGCCTGAGGGCTAGGGGATCCCTAGCCTTAGCCTAGGGGAGCCTAAATCCTAGGGGAGCCCTAGCCTGAAGGCGAGGGGACCCCTAGCCTTAGCCTAGGGGAGCCTAAAGCCTAGGGGTGCCCTAGCCTGAGGGCTAGGGGAGCCCTAGCCTTAGCCTAGGGGAGCCCTAGCCTAAAGCCTAGTGGTGCCCTAGCCTGAAGGCTAGGGGAGCCCTAGCCTTAGCCTAGGGGAGCCCTAGCCTAAAGCATAGGGGTGCCCTAGCCTGAAGGCTAGGGTAGCCCTAGCCTTAGCCTAGGGGAGCCCTAGCCTAAAGCCTAGGGGTGCCCTTGCCTAAAGGTTAGGGGAGCCCTATCCTTAGCCTAGGGGAGCCTAAAGCCTAGGGGTGCCCTATCCTGAAGGCTAGGGGAGCCCTATCCTTAGCCTAGGGGAGCCTAAAGCCTAGGGGTGCCCTAGCCTGAAGGCCAGGGGAGCCCTAGCCTTAGCCTAGGGGAGCCTAAAGCCTAGGGGTGCCCTAGCCTGAAGGCTAGGGGAGCCCTAGCCTTTTCCTAGGGGAGCCTCAAGCCTAGGGGTGCCCTAGCCTGAGGGCTACGGGAAACCTAGCCTTAGCCTAGGGGAGCCCTAGCCTAATGCCTACGGGTGCCCTAGCCTGAGGGCTAGGGTAGCCCAAGCCTTAGCCTAGGGGAGCCCTAGCCTAAAGCCTAGGGGTGCCCTTGCCTAAAGGCTAGGGGAGCCCTAGCCTTAGCCTAGGGGAGCCTCAAGCCTAGGGGTGCCCTAGCCTGAGGGCTAGGGGAGCCCTAGCCTTAGCCTAGGGGAGCCTCAAGTCTAGGGGTGCCCTAGCCTGAGGGCTAGGGGAGCCCTAACCTTAGTCTAGGGGAGCCTCAAGCCTAGGGGTGCCCTAGCCTGAGGGCTAGGGGAGCCCTAGCCTTAGCTTAGGGGAGGCTCAAGCCTACGGGTGCCCTAGCCTGAGGGCTAGGGGTGCCCTAGCCTTAGCCTAGGGGAGCCCTAGCCTGAAGGCTAGGGGAGCCCTAGCCTTAGCCCAGGGGAGCCTAAAGCCTAGGGGTGCCCTAGCCTGAAGGCTACGGGAGCCCTAGCCTTAGCCTAGGGGAGCCTAAAGCCTAGGGGTGCCCTAGCCTGAAGGCTAGGGGAGCCCTAGCCTTAGCCGAGGGGAGCCCTAGCCTTAGCCTAGGGGAGCCTAAAGCCTAGGGGTGCCCTAGCCTGAAGGCTAGGGGAGCCCTAACCTTAGCCCAGGAGAGCCTAAAGCCTAGGGGTGCCCTAGCCTGAATGCTAGGGGAGCCCAAGCCTTAGCCCAGGGGAGCCTAAAGCCTAGGGGTGCCCTAGCCTGAAGTCTAGGGGAGCCCTAGCCTTAGCCCAGGGGAGCCTAAAGCCTAGGGGTGCCCTATCCTGAAGGCTAGGGGAGCCCTAGCCTAAAGCCTAGGGGAGCCCTAGCCTGAAGGCTAGGGGTGCCCTAGCCTAAAGCCTAGGGGAGCCCTAGCCTGAATGATAGGGGAGCCCTAGCCTTAGCCCAGGGGAGCCTAAAGCTTAGGGGTGCCCTAGCCTGATGGCTAAGGGAGCCCTAGCATTAGCTCATGGGAGCCTAAAGCCTAGGGGTGCCTTAGCCTGAAGGCTAGGGGAGACCTAGCCTTAGCCTAGGGGAGCCTAAAGCCTAGGGGTGCCCTAGTCTGAAGGCTAGGGGAGCCCAAGCTTTAGCCTAGGGGAGCCCTAGCCTTAGCCTAGGGGAGCCTCAAACCTAGGGGAGCCCTAGCCTGGGGGCTAGGGGAGCCCTAGCCTTAGCCTAGGGGAGCCTCAAGTCTAGGGGTGACCTAGCCTGAGGGCTAGGGGAGCCCTAGCCTAAGCCTAGGGGAGCCTCAAGCCTGGGAGTGCCCTAGCCTGAGGGCTAGGGGAGCCCTAGCCTTAGCCTAGGAGAGCCTCAAGCCTAGGGGTGCCCTAGCCTGAGGGATAGGGGAGCCCTAGCCTTATCCTAGGGGAGCCTCAAGCCTAGGGGTGCCCTAGCCTGAGGGCTAGGGGAGCCCTAGCCTTAGCCTAGGGGAGCCTCAAGCCTAGGGATGCCCTAACCTGAGGCTAGGGGAGCCCTAGCCTTAGCCTAGGGGAGCCCTAGCCTTAGCCTAGGGGAGCCTCAAGCCTAGGGGTGCCCTAGCCTGAGGGCTAGGGGAGCCCTAGCCTGAGGGCTAGGGGATCCCTAGCCTTAGCCTAGGGGAGCCTCAAGCCTAGGGGTGTACTAGCCTGAGGGCTAGGGGAGCCCTAGCCGTAGCCTAGGGGATCCTCAAGCCTAGGGGTGCCCTAGCCTGAGGGCTAGGGGAGCCCTACCCTTAGCCTACGGCAGCCTCAAGCCTAGGGGTGCCCTAGCCTGAGGGATAGGGGAGCCCTAGCCTTAGCCTAGGGGAGCCTCAAGCCTAGGGGTGCCCTAGCCTGAGGGCTACGGGAAACCTAGCCTTAGCCTAGGGGAGCCCTAGCCTAATGCCTAGGGGTGCCCTAGCCTGAGGTCTAGGGTAGCCCAAGCCTTAGCCTAGGGGAGCCGTAGCCTAAAGCCTAGGGGTGCCCTTGCCTAAAGGCTAGGGGAGCCCTAGCCTTAGCCTAGGGGAGCCTCAAGCCTAGGGGTGCCCTAGCCTGAGGGCTAGGGGAGCCCTAGCCTTAGCCTAGAGGAGCCTCAAGTCTAGGGGTGCCCTAGCCTGAGGGCTAGGTGAGCCCTAACCTTAGTCTAGGGGAGCCTCAAGCCTAGGGGTGCCCTAGCCTGAGGGCTAGGGGAGCCCTAGCCTTAGCTTAGGGGAGGCTCAAGCCTACGGGTGCCCTAGCCTGAGGGCTAGGGGTGCCCTAGCCTTAGCCTAGGGGAGCCCTAGCCTGAAGGCTAGGGGAGCCCTAGCCTTAGCCCAGGGGAGCCTAAAGCCTAGGGGTGCCCTAGCCTGAAGGCTACGGGAGCCCTAGCCTTAGCCTAGGGGAGCCTAAAGCCTAGGGGTGCCCTAGCCTGAAGGCTAGGGGAGCCCTAGCCTTAGCCGAGGGGAGCCCTAGCCTTAGCCTAGGGGAGCCTCAAGCCTAGGGGTGCCCTAGCCTGAAGGCTAGGGGAGCCCTAACCTTAGCCCAGGAGAGCCTAAAGCCTAGGGGTGCCCTAGCCTGAATGCTAGGGGAGCCCAAGCCTTAGCCCAGGGGAGCCTAAAGCCTAGGGGTGCCCTAGCCTGAAGTCTAGGGGAGACCTAGCCTTAGCCCAGGGGAGCCTAAAGCCTAGGGGTGCCCTATCCTGAAGGCTAGGGGAGCCCTAGCCTAAAGCCTAGGGGAGACCTAGCCTGAAGGCTAGGGGTGCCCTAGCCTAAAGCCTAGGGGAGCCCTAGCCTGAATGATAGGGGAGCCCTAGCCTTAGCCCAGGGGAGCCTAAAGCTTAGGGGTGCCCTAGCCTGATGGCTAAGGGAGCCCTAGCATTAGCTCATGGGAGCCTAAAGCCTAGGGGTGCCTTAGCCTGAAGGCTAGGGGAGACCTAGCCTTAGCCTAGGGGAGCCTAAAGCCTAGGGGTGCCCTAGTCTGAAGGCTAGGGGAGCCCAAGCTTTAGCCTAGGGGAGCCCTAGCCTTAGCCTAGGGGAGCCTCAAACCTAGGGGAGCCCTAGCCTGGGGGCTAGGGGAGCCCTAGCCTTAGCCTAGGGGAGCCTCAAGTCTAGGGGAGACCTAGCCTGAGGGCTAGGGGAGCCCTAGCCTAAGCCTAGGGGAGCCTCAAGCCTGGGAGTGCCCTAGCCTGAGGGCTAGGGGAGCCCTAGCCTTAGCCTAGGAGAGCCTCAAGCCTAGGGGTGCCCTAGCCTGAGGGATAGGGGAGCCCTAGCCTTATCCTAGGGGAGCCTCAAGCCTAGGGGTGCCCTAGCCTGAGGGCTAGGGGAGCCCTAGCCTTAGCCTAGGGGAGCCTCAAGCCTAGGGATGCCCTAACCTGAGGCTAGGGGAGCCCTAGCCTTAGCCTAGGGGAGCCCTAGCCTAGGGGTGCCCTAGCCTGAGGGCTAGGGGAGCCCTAGCCTTAGCCTAGGGGAGCCTCAAGCCTAGGGGTGTACTAGCCTGAGGGCTAGGGGAGCCCTAGCCGTAGCCTAGGGGATCCTCAAGCCTAGGGGTGCCCTAGCCTGAGGGCTAGGGGAGCCCTACCCTTAGCCTACGGCAGCCTCAAGCCTAGGGGTGCCCTAGCCTGAGGGATAGGGGAGCCCTAGCCTTAGCCTAGGGGAGCCTCAAGCCTAGGGGTGCCCTAGCCTGAGGGCTAGAGGTGACCTAGCGTTAGCCTAGGGGAGCCTCAAGCCTATGGGTGCGGTGCCCTAGCCTGTGGGCTAGGGGTGCCCTAGCCTTTGCCTAGGGGAGCCTCAAGCCTAGGGGTGCCCTAGCCTTAGCCTAGGGGAGCCTCAAGTCTAGGGGTGCCCTAGCCTGAGGGCTAGGGGAGCCCTAGCCTTAGCCTAAGGGAGCCTCAAGCCTAGGGGTGCCCTAGCCTGAGGGCTAGGGGAGCCCTAGCCTTAGCCTAGGGGATCCTTAAGCCTAGGGGTGCCCTAGCCTGAGGGCTAGGGGAGCCCTACCCTTAGCCTAGGGGAGCCTGAAGCCTAGGGGTGCCCTAGCCTTAGCCTAGGGGAGCCTCAAGCCTAGGGGTACCCTAACCTGAGGTCTAGGGGAGCCCTAGCCTTAGCCTAGGGGAGCCTCAAGCCTAGGGGTGCCCTAGCCTGAGGGCTAGGGGAGCCCTAGCCTTAGCCTAGGGGAACCTCAAACCTAGGGGTGCCCTAGCCTGAAGGCTACGGGAGCCCTAGCCTTAGCCTAGGGGAGCCTAAAGCCTAGGGGTGCCCTAGCCTGAAGGCTAGGGGAGCCCTAGCCTTAGCCGAGGGGAGCCCTAGCCTTAGCCTAGGGGAGCCTAAAGCCTAGGGGTGCCCTAGCCTGAAGGCTAGGGGAGCCCTAACCTTAGCCCAGGAGAGCCTAAAGCCTAGGGGTGCCCTAGCCTGAATGCTAGGGGAGCCCAAGCCTTAGCCCAGGGGAGCCTAAAGCCTAGGGGTGCCCTAGCCTGAAGTCTAGGGGAGCCCTAGCCTTAGCCCAGGGGAGCCTAAAGCCTAGGGGTGCCCTATCCTGAAGGCTAGGGGAGCCCTAGCCTAAAGCCTAGGGGAGCCCTAGCCTGAATGATAGGGGAGCCCTAGCCTTAGCCCAGGGGAGCCTAAAGCTTAGGGGTGCCCTAGCCTGATGGCTAAGGGAGCCCTAGCATTAGCTCATGGGAGCCTAAAGCCTAGGGGTGCCTTAGCCTGAAGGCTAGGGGAGACCTAGCCTTAGCCTAGGGGAGCCTAAAGCCTAGGGGTGCCCTAGTCTGAAGGCTAGGGGAGCCCAAGCTTTAGCCTAGGGGAGCCCTAGCCTTAGCCTAGGGGAGCCTCAAACCTAGGGGAGCCCTAGCCTGGGGGCTAGGGGAGCCCTAGCCTTAGCCTAGGGGAGCCTCAAGTCTAGGGGTGACCTAGCCTGAGGGCTAGGGGAGCCCTAGCCTAAGCCTAGGGGAGCCTCAAGCCTGGGAGTGCCCTAGCCTGAGGGCTAGGGGAGCCCTAGCCTTAGCCTAGGAGAGCCTCAAGCCTAGGGGTGCCCTAGCCTGAGGGATAGGGGAGCCCTAGCCTTATCCTAGGGGAGCCTCAAGCCTAGGGGTGCCCTAGCCTGAGGGCTAGGGGAGCCCTAGCCTTAGCCTAGGGGAGCCTCAAGCCTAGGGATGCCCTAACCTGAGGCTAGGGGAGCCCTAGCCTTAGCCTAGGGGAGCCCTAGCCTTAGCCTAGGGGAGCCTCAAGCCTAGGGGTGCCCTAGCCTGAGGGCTAGGGGAGCCCTAGCCTGAGGGCTAGGGGATCCCTAGCCTTAGCCTAGGGGAGCCTCAAGCCTAGGGGTGTACTAGCCTGAGGGCTAGGGGAGCCCTAGCCGTAGCCTAGGGGATCCTCAAGCCTAGGGGTGCCCTAGCCTGAGGGCTAGGGGAGCCCTACCCTTAGCCTACGGCAGCCTCAAGCCTAGGGGTGCCCTAGCCTGAGGGATAGGGGAGCCCTAGCCTTAGCCTAGGGGAGCCTCAAGCCTAGGGGTGCCCTAGCCTGAGGGCTACGGGAAACCTAGCCTTAGCCTAGGGGAGCCCTAGCCTAATGCCTAGGGGTGCCCTAGCCTGAGGTCTAGGGTAGCCCAAGCCTTAGCCTAGGGGAGCCGTGGCCTAAAGCCTAGGGGTGCCCTTGCCTAAAGGCTAGGGGAGCCCTAGCCTTAGCCTAGGGGAGCCTCAAGCCTAGGGGTGCCCTAGCCTGAGGGCTAGGGGAGCCCTAGCCTTAGCCTAGGAGAGCCTCAAGTCTAGGGGTGCCCTAGCCTGAGGGCTAGGGGAGCCCTAACCTTAGTCTAGCGGAGCCTCAAGCCTAGGGGTGCCCTAGCCTGAGGGCTAGGGGAGCCCTAGCCTTAGCTTAGGGGAGGCTCAAGCCTACGGGTGCCCTAGCCTGAGGGCTAGGGGTGCCCTAGCCTTAGCCTAGGGGAGCCCTAGCCTGAAGGCTAGGGGAGCCCTAGCCTTAGCCCAGGGGAGCCTAAAGCCTAGGGGTGCCCTAGCCTGAAGGCTACGGGAGCCCTAGCCTTAGCCTAGGGGAGCCTAAAGCCTAGGGGTGCCCTAGCCTGAAGGCTAGGGGAGCCCTAGCCTTAGCCGAGGGGAGCCCTAGCCTTAGCCTAGGGGAGCCTCAAGCCTAGGGGTGCCCTAGCCTGAAGGCTAGGGGAGCCCTAACCTTAGCCCAGGAGAGCCTAAAGCCTAGGGGTGCCCTAGCCTGAATGCTAGGGGAGCCCAAGCCTTAGCCCAGGGGAGCCTAAAGCCTAGGGGTGCCCTAGCCTGAAGTCTAGGGGAGACCTAGCCTTAGCCCAGGGGAGCCTAAAGCCTAGGGGTGCCCTATCCTGAAGGCTAGGGGAGCCCTAGCCTAAAGCCTAGGGGAGACCTAGCCTGAAGGCTAGGGGTGCCCTAGCCTAAAGCCTAGGGGAGCCCTAGCCTGAATGATAGGGGAGCCCTAGCCTTAGCCCAGGGGAGCCTAAAGCTTAGGGGTGCCCTAGCCTGATGGCTAAGGGAGCCCTAGCATTAGCTCATGGGAGCCTAAAGCCTAGGGGTGCCTTAGCCTGAAGGCTAGGGGAGACCTAGCCTTAGCCTAGGGGAGCCTAAAGCCTAGGGGTGCCCTAGTCTGAAGGCTAGGGGAGCCCAAGCTTTAGCCTAGGGGAGCCCTAGCCTTAGCCTAGGGGAGCCTCAAACCTAGGGGAGCCCTAGCCTGGGGGCTAGGGGAGCCCTAGCCTTAGCCTAGGGGAGCCTCAAGTCTAGGGGTGACCTAGCCTGAGGGCTAGGGGAGCCCTAGCCTAAGCCTAGGGGAGCCTCAAGCCTGGGAGTGCCCTAGCCTGAGGGCTAGGGGAGCCCTAGCCTTAGCCTAGGAGAGCCTCAAGCCTAGGGGTGCCCTAGCCTGAGGGATAGGGGAGCCCTAGCCTTATCCTAGGGGAGCCTCAAGCCTAGGGGTGCCCTAGCCTGAGGGCTAGGGGAGCCCTAGCCTTAGCCTAGGGGAGCCTCAAGCCTAGGGATGCCCTAACCTGAGGCTAGGGGAGCCCTAGCCTTAGCCTAGGGGAGCCCTAGCCTAGGGGTGCCCTAGCCTGAGGGCTAGGGGAGCCCTAGCCTTAGCCTAGGGGAGCCTCAAGCCTAGGGGTGTACTAGCCTGAGGGCTAGGGGAGCCCTAGCCGTAGCCTAGGGGATCCTCAAGCCTAGGGGTGCCCTAGCCTGAGGGCTAGGGGAGCCCTACCCTTAGCCTACGGCAGCCTCAAGCCTAGGGGTGCCCTAGCCTGAGGGATAGGGGAGCCCTAGCCTTAGCCTAGGGGAGCCTCAAGCCTAGGGGTGCCCTAGCCTGAGGGCTAGAGGTGACCTAGCGTTAGCCTAGGGGAGCCTCAAGCCTATGGGTGCGGTGCCCTAGCCTGTGGGCTAGGGGTGCCCTAGCCTTTGCCTAGGGGAGCCTCAAGCCTAGGGGTGCCCTAGCCTTAGCCTAGGGGAGCCTCAAGTCTAGGGGTGCCCTAGCCTGAGGGCTAGGGGAGCCCTAGCCTTAGCCTAAGGGAGCCTCAAGCCTAGGGGTGCCCTAGCCTGAGGGCTAGGGGAGCCCTAGCCTTAGCCTAGGGGATCCTTAAGCCTAGGGGTGCCCTAGCCTGAGGGCTAGGGGAGCCCTACCCTTAGCCTAGGGGAGCCTGAAGCCTAGGGGTGCCCTAGCCTTAGCCTAGGGGAGCCTCAAGCCTAGGGGTACCCTAACCTGAGGTCTAGGGGAGCCCTAGCCTTAGCCTAGGGGAGCCTCAAGCCTAGGGGTGCCCTAGCCTGAGGGCTAGGGGAGCCCTAGCCTTAGCCTAGGGGAACCTCCAACCTAGGGGTGCCCTAGCCTGATGGCTATGGGAGCCCTAGCCTTAGCTCATGGGAGCCTAAAGCCTAGGGGTGCCCTAGCCTGAAGGCTAGGGGAGACCTAGCCTTAGCCTAGGGGAGCCTAAAGCCTAGGGGTACCCTAGTCTGAAGGCTAGGGGAGCCCAAGCCTTAGCCTAGGGGAGCCCTAGCCTTAGCCTAGGGGAGCCTCAAACCTAGGGGAGCCCTAGCCTGGGGGCTAGGGGAGCCCTAGCCTTAGCCTAAGGGAGCCTCAAGTCTAGGGGTGACCTAGCCTGAGGGCTAGGGGAGCCCTAGCCTTAGCCTAGGGGAGCCTCAAGCCTGGGGGTGCCCTAGCCTGAGGGCTAGGGGAGCCCTAGCCTTAGCCTAGGGGAGCCTCAAGCCTAGGGGTGCCCTAGCCTGAGGGCTAGGGGAGCCCTAGCCTTAGCCTAGGGGAGCCTCAAGCCTAAGGGTGCCCTAGCCTGAGGGCTAGGGGAGCCCTAGCCTTAGCCTAGGGGAGCCTCAAGCCTAGGGGTGCCCTAACCTGAGGCTAGGGGAGCCCTAGCCTTAGCCTAGGGGAGCCCTAGCCTAGGGGTGCCCTAGCCTGAGGGCTAGGGGAGCCCTAGCCTTAGCCTAGGGGAGCCTCAAACCTAGGGGTGCCCTAGCCTGAGGGCTAGGGGAGCCCTAGCCTTAGCCTAGGGGAGCCTCAAGCATAGGGTTGCGCTAGCCTGAGGGCTAGGGGAGCCCTAGCCTTAGCCTAGGGGAGCCTCAAGCCTAGGGGTGCCCTAGCCTGAGGGCTAGGGGAGCCCTAGCCTGAGGGCTAGGCGATCCCTAGCCTTAGCCTAGGGGAGCCTCAAGCCAAGGGGTGCACTAGCCTGAGGGCTAGGGGAGCCCTAGCCGTAGCCTAGGGGATCCTCAAGCCTAGGGGTGCCCTAGCCTGAGAGCTAGGGGAGCCCTACCTTTAGCCTACGGCAGCCTCAAGCCTAGGGGTGCCCTAGCCTGAGGGATAGGGGAGCCCTAGCCTTAGCCTAGGGGAGCCTCAAGCCTAGGGGTGCCCTAGCCTGAGGGCTAGAGGTGCCCTAGCGTTAGCCTAGGGGAGCCTCAAGCCTAGGGGTGCCCTAGCCTGAGGGCTAGGGGTGCCCTAGCCTTAGCCTAGGGGAGCCTCAAGCCTAGGGGTGCCCTAGCCTGAGCCCTAGGGGAGCCCTAGCCTTAGCCTAGGGGAGCCTCAAGTCTAGGGGTGCCCTAGCCTGAGGGCTAGGGGAGCCCTAGCCTTAGCCTAAGGGAGCCTCAAGCCTAGGGGTGCCCTAGCCTGAGGGCTAGGGGAGCCCTAGCCTTAGCCTAGGGGATCCTCAAGCCTAGGGGTGCCGTAGCCTGAGGGCTAGGGGAGCCCTAGCCTTAGCCTAGGGGAGTCTCAAGCCTAGGGGTGCCCTAGCCTGAGGGCTAGGGGAGCCCTACCCTTAGCCTAGGGGAGCCTCAAGCCTAGGGGTGCCCTAGCCTTAGCCTAGGGGAGCCTCAAGCCTAGGGGTACCCTAAACTGAGGTCTAGGGGAGCCCTAGCCTTAGCCTAGGGGAGCCTCAAGCCTAGGGGTGCCCTAGCCTGAGGGCTAGGGGAGCCCTAGCCTTAGCCTAGGGGAGCCTCAAACCTAGGGGTGCCCTAGCCTGAGGGCTAGGGGAGCCCTAGACTTAGCCTAGGGGAGCCTCAAGCATAGGGGTGCCCTAGCCTGAGGGCTAGAGGAGCCCTAGCCTTAGCCTAGGGGAGCCTCAAGCCTAGGGGTGCCCTAGCCTGAGGGCTAGGGGAGCCCTAGCCTTAGCCTAGGGGAGCCTCAAGCCTAGGGGTGCCGTAGCGTGAGGGCTAGGGGAGCCCTAGCCTTAGCCTAGGGGAGTCTCAAGCCTAGGGGTGCCCTAGCCTGAGGGCTAGGGGAGCCCTAGCCTTAGCCTAGGGGATCCTCAAGCCTAGGGGTGCCCTAGCCTGAGGGCTAGGGGAGCCCTAGCCTTGGCCTAGGGGAGCCTCAAGCCTAGTGGTGCCCTAGCCTGAGGGATAGGGGAGCCCTAGCCTTAGCCTAGGGGAGCCTCAAGCCTAGGGGTGCCCTAGCCTGAGGGCTAGGGGTGCCCTAGCCTTAGCCTAGGGGAGCCTCAAGCCTAGGGGTGCCCTAGCCTGAGGGCTAGAGGTGCCCTAGCCTTAGCCTAGGGGAGCCTCAAGCCTAGGTGTGCCCTAGCCTGAGGGCTAGGGGATCCCTAGCCTTAGCCTAGGGGAGCCTAAATCCTAGGGGAGCCCTAGCCTGAAGGCGAGGGGAGCCCTAGCCTTAGCCTAGGGGAGCCTAAAGCCTAGGGGTGCCCTAGCCTGAGGGCTAGGGGAGCCCTAGCCTTAGCCTAGGGGAGCCCTAGCCTAAAGCCTAGTGGTGCCCTAGCCTGAAGGCTAGGGGAGCCCTAGCCTTAGCCTAGGGGAGCCCTAGCCTAAAGCATAGGGGTGCCCTAGCCTGAAGGCTAGGGTAGCCCTAGCCTTAGCCTAGGGGAGCCCTAGCCTAAAGCCTAGGGGTGCCCTTGCCTAAAGGTTAGGGGAGCCCTATCCTTAGCCTAGGGGAGCCTAAAGCCTAGGGGTGCCCTAGCCTGAAGGCTAGGGGAGCCCTATCCTTAGCCTAGGGGAGCCTAAAGCCTAGGGGTGCCCTAGCCTGAAGGCTAGGGGAGCCCTATCCTTAGCCAAGGCGAGCCTAAAGCCTAGGGGTGCCCTAGCCTGAAGGCTAGGGGAGCCCTAGCCTTTGCCTAGGGGAGCCTCAAGCCTAGGGGTGCCCTAGCCTGAGGGCTACGGGAAACCTAGCCTTAGCCTAGGGGAGCCCTAGCCTAATGCCTAGGGGTGCCCTAGCCTTAGGGCTAGGGTAGCCCAAGCCTTAGCCTAGGGGAGGCCTAGCCTAAAGCCTAGGGGTGCCCTTGCCTAAAGGCTAGGGGAGCCCTAGCCTTAGCCTAGGGGAGCCTCAAGCCTAGGGGTGCCCTAGCCTGAGGGCTAGGGGAGCCCTAGCCTTAGCCTAGGGGAGCCTCAAGTCTAGGGGTGCCCTAGCCTGAGGGCTAGGGGAGCCCTAACCTTAGTCTAGGGGAGCCTCAAGCCTAGGGGTGCCCAAGCCTGAGGGCTAGGGGAGCCCTAGCCTTAGCTTAGGGGAGGCTCAAGCCTACAGGTGCCCTAGCCTGAGGGCTAGGGTTGCCCTAGCCTTAGCCTAGGGGAGCCCTAGCCTGAAGGCTAGGGGAGCCCTAGCCTTAGCCCAGGGGAGCCTAAAGCCTAGGGGTGCCCTAGCCTGAAGGCTACGGGAGCCCTAGCCTTAGCCTAGGGGAGCCTAAAGCCTAGGGGTGCCCTAGCCTGAAGGCTAGGGGAGCCCTAGCCTTAGCCGAGGGGAGCCCTAGCCTTAGCCTAGGGGAGCCTCAAGCCTAGGGGTGCCCTAGCCTGAAGGCTAGGGGAGCCCTAACCTTAGCCCAGGAGAGCCTAAAGACTAGGGGTGCCCTAGCCTGAATGCTAGGGGAGCCCTAGCCTTAGCCCAGGGGAGCCTAAAGCCTAGGGGTGCCCTAGCCTGAAGTCTAGGGGAGCCCTAGCCTTAGCCCAGGGGAGCCTAAAGCCTAGGGGTGCCCTATCCTGAAGGCTAGGGGAGCCCTAGCCTAAAGCCTAGGGGAGCCCTAGCCTGAAGGCTAGGGGTGCCCTAGCCTAAAGCCTAGGGGAGCCCTAGCCTGAATGATAGGGGAGCCCTAGCCTTAGCCCAGGGGAGCCTAAAGCTTAGGGGTGCCCTAGCCTGATGGCTAAGGGAGCCCTAGCATTAGCTCATGGGAGCCTAAAACCTAGGGGTGCCTTAGCCTGAAGGCTAGGGGAGACCTAACCTTAGCCTAGGGGAGCCTAAAGCCTAGGGGTGCCCTAGTCTGAAGGCTAGGGGAGCCCAAGCTTTAGCCTAGGGGAGCCCTAGCCTTAGCCTAGGGGAGCCTCAAACCTAGGGGAGCCCTAGCCTGGGGGCTAGGGGAGCCCTAGCCTTAGCCTAGGGGAGCCTCAAGTCTAGGGGTGACCTAGCCTGAGGGCTAGGGGAGCCCTAGCCTAAGCCTAGGGGAGCCTCAAGCCTGGGAGTGCCCTAGCCTGAGGGCTAGGGGAGCCCTAGCCTTAGCCTAGGAGAGCCTCAAGCCTAGGGGTGCCCTAGCCTGAGGGATAGGGGAGCCCTAGCCTTATCCTAGGGGAGCCTCAAGCTTAGTGGTGCCCTAGCCTGAGGGCTAGGGGAGCCCTAGCCTTAGCCTAGGGGAGCCTCAAGCCTAGGGATGCCCTAACCTGAGGCTAGGGGAGCCCTAGCCTTAGCCTAGGGGAGCCCTAGCCTAGGGGTGCCCTAGCCTGAGGGCTAGGGGAGCCCTAGCCTTAGCCTAGGGGAGCCTCAAACCTAGGGGTGCCCTAGCCTGAGGGCTAGGGGAGCCCTAGCCTTAGCGTAGGGGAGCCTCAAGCATAGGGGTGCCCTAGCCTGAGGGCTAGGGGAGCCCTAGCCTTAGCCTAGGGGAGCCTCAAGCCTAGGGGTGCCCTAGCCTGAGGGCTAGGGGAGCCCTAGCCTGAGGGCTAGGGGATCCCTAGCCTTAGCCTAGGGGAGCCTCAAGCCTAGGGGTGTACTAGCCTGAGGGCTAGGGGAGCCCTAGCCGTAGCCTAGGGGATCCTCAAGCCTAGGGGTGCCCTAGCCTGAGGGCTAGGGGAGCCCTACCCTTAGCCTACGGCAGCCTCAAGCCTAGGGGTGCCCTAGCCTGAGGGATAGGGGAGCCCTAGCCTTAGCCTAGGGGAGCCTCAAGCCTAGGGGTGCCCTAGCCTGAGGGCTAGAGGTGACCTAGCGTTAGCCTAGGGGAGCCTCAAGCCTATGGGTGCCCTAGCCTGAGGGCTAGGGGTGCCCTAGCCTTTGCCTAGGGGAGCCTCAAGCCTAGGGGTGCCCTAGCCTTAGCCTAGGGGAGCCTCAAGTCTAGGGGTGCCCTAGCCTGAGGGCTAGGGGAGCCCTAGCCTTAGCCTAAGGGAGCCTCAAGCCTAGGGGTGCCCTAGCCTGAGGGCTAGGGGAGCCCTAGCCTTAGCCTAGGGGATCCTCAAGCCTAGGGGTGCCCTAGCCTGAGGGCTAGGGGAGCCCTACCCTTAGCCTAGGTGAGCCTCAAGCCTAGGGGTGCCCTAGCCTTAGCCTAGGGGAGCCTCAAGCCTAGGGGTACCCTAACCTGAGGTCTAGGGGAGCCCTAGCCTTAGCCTAGGGGAGCCTCAAGCCTAGGGGTGCCCTAGCCTGAGGGCTAAGGGAGCCCTAGCCTTAGCCTAGGGGAGCCTCAAACCTAGGGGTGCCCTAGCCTGAGGGCTAGGGGAGCCCTAGCCTTAGCCTAGGGGAGCCTCAAGCATAGGGGTGCCCTAGCCTGAGGGCTAGGGGAGCCCTAGCCTTAGCCTAGGGGAGCCTCAAGCCTAGGGGTGCCCTAGCCTGAGGGCTAGGGGAGCCCTAGCCTTAGCCTAGGGGAGCCTCAAGCCTAGGGGTGCCGTAGCCTGAGGGCTAGGGGAGCCCTAGCCTTAGCCTAGGGGATCCTCAAGCCTAGGGGTGCCCTAGCCTGAGGGCTAGGGGAGCCCTAGCCTTGGCCTAGGGGAGCCTCAAGCCTAGGGGTGCCCTAGCCTGAGGGCTAGGGGATCCCTAGCCTTAGCCTAGGGGAGCCTAAAGCCTAGGGGTGCCCTAGCCTGAGGGCGAGGGGAGCCCTAGCCTTAGCCTAGGGGAGCCTAAATCCAAGGGGTGCCCTAGCCTGAGGGCTAGGGGAGCCCTAGCCTTAGCCCAGGGGCGCCTAAAGCTTAGGGGCGCCCTAGCCTGAAGGCTAGGGGAGCCCTAGCCTTAGCCTAGGGGAGCCCTAGCCTTAGCCTAGGGGAGCCTAAAGCCTATGGGTGCCCTAGCCTGAAGGCTAGGGGAGCCCTAGCCTTAGCCCAGGGGAGCCTCAAGCCTAGGGGTGCCCTAGCCTGAGGGCTAGGGGAGCCCTAGCCTTAGACTAGGGGAGCCTAAAGCCTAGGGATGCCCTAGCCTGAAGGCTAGGGGAGACCTAGCCTTAGCCTAGGAGAGCCCGAGCCCGAAGCCTAGGGCTGCCCTAGCCTGAAGGCTAGGGGAGCCCTAGCCTTAGCCTAGGGGAGCCCGAGCCCAAAGCCTAGGGGTGCCCTAGCCTGAAGGCTAGGGGAGCCCTAGCCTTAGGATTGGGAGCCCGAGCCCAAAGCCTAGGGGTGCCCTAGCTTGAAGGCTAGGGGAGCCCTGGCCTTAGCCTAGGGGAGCCGCAAGCCTAGGGGTGCCCTAGCGTGAGGGCTAGGGGAGCCCTAGCCTTAGCCTAGGGGAGCCTAAAGCCTAGGGATGCCCTAGCCTGAAGGCTAGGGGAGCCCTAGCCTTAGCCTAGGGGAGCCCTAGCCTTAGCCTAGGGGAGCCTCAAGCCAAGCGGAGCCCTAGCCTGAGGGCTAGGGGAGCCCTAGCCGTAGCCTAGGGGATCCTCAAGCCTAGGGGTGCCCTAGCCTGAGGGCTAGGGGAGCCCTACCCTTAGCCTACGGCAGCCTCAAGCCTAGGGGTGCCCTAGCCTGAGGGATAGGGGAGCCCTAGCCTTAGCCTAGGGGAGCCTCAAGCCTAGGGGTGCCCTAGCCTGAGGGCTAGAGGTGACCTAGCGTTAGCCTAGGGGAGCCTCAAGCCTATGGGTGCCCTAGCCTGAGGGCTAGGGGTGCCCTAGCCTTTGCCTAGGGGAGCCTCAAGCCTAGGGGTGCCCTAGCCTTAGCCTAGGGGAGCCTCAAGTCTAGGGGTGCCCTAGCCTGAGGGCTAGGGGAGCCCTAGCCTTAGCCTAAGGGAGCCTCAAGCCTAGGGGTGCCCTAGCCTGAGGGCTAGGGGAGCCCTAGCCTGAGGGCTAGGGGATCCTCAAGCCTAGGGGTGCCCTAGCCTGAGGGCTAGGGGAGCCCTACCCTTAGCCTAGGGGAGCCTCAAGCCTAGGGGTGCCCTAGCCTTAGCCTAGGGGAGCCTCAAGCCTAGGGGTACCCTAACCTGAGGTCTAGGGGAGCCCTAGCCTTAGCCTAGGGGAGCCTCAAGCCTAGGGGTGCCCTAGACTGAGGGCTAGGGGAGCCCTAGCCTTAGCCTAGGGGAGCCTCAAACCTAGGGGTGCCCTAGCCTGAGGGCTAGGGGAGCCCTAGCCTTAGCCTAGGGGAGCCTCAAGCATAGGGGTGCCCTAGCCTGAGGGCTAGGGGAGCCCTAGCCTTAGCCTAGGGGAGCCTCAAGCCTAGGGATACCCTAGCCTGAGGGCTAGGGGAGCCCTAGCCTTAGCCTAGGGGAGCCTCAAGCCTAGGGGTGCCCTAGCCTGAGGGCTAGGGGAGCCCTAGCCTTAGCCTAGGGGATCCTCAAGCCTAGGGGTTCCCTAGCCTGAGGGCTAGGGGAGCCCTAGCCTTAGCCTAGGGAGCCTCAAGCCTAGGGGTGCCCTAGCCTGAAGGCTAGGGGAGCCCTAGCCTAAAGCCTAGGGGAGCCCTAGCCTGAAGGCTAGGGGAGCCCTAGCCTTAGCCCCGGGGAGCCTAAAGCTTAGGGGTGCCCTAGCCTGATGGCTAGGGGAGCCCTAGCCTTAGCCCAGGGGAGCCTCAAGCCTAGGGGTGCCCTAGCCTGAGGGCTAGGGGAGCCCTAGCCTTAGCCCAGGGGCGCCTAAAGCTTAGGGGTGCCCTAGCCTGAAGGCTAGGGGAGCCCTAGCCTTAGCCTAGGGGAGCCCTAGCCTTAACCTAGGGGAGCCTAAAGCCTAGGGGTGCCCTAGCCTGAAGGCTAGGGGAGCCCTAGCCTTAGCCCAGGGGAGCCTCAAGCCTAGGGGTGCCCTAGCCTGAGGGCTAGGGGAGCCCTAGCCTTGGACTAGGGGAGCCTCAAGCCTAGGGGTGCCCTAGCCTGAGGGATAGGGGAGCCCTAGCCTTAGCCTAGGGGAGCCTCAAGCCTAGGGGTGCCCTAGCCTGAAGGCTAGGGGAGACCTAGCCTTAGCCTAGGAGCGCCCGAGCCCGAAGCCTAGGGGTGCCCTAGCCTGAAGGCTAGGGGAGCCCTAGCCTTAGCCTAGGGGAGCCCGAGCCCAAAGCCTAGGGGTGCCCTAGCCTGAAGGCTAGGGGAGCCCTAGCCTTAGGATTGGGAGCCCGAGCCCAAAGCCTAGGGGTGCCGTAGCTTGAAGGCTAGGGGAGCCCTAGCCTTAGCCTAGGGGAGCCCAAAGCCTATGGGTGCCCTAGCCTGAGGGCTAGGGGAGCCCTAGCCTTAGCCTAGGGAGCCTCAAGCCTAGGGGTGCCCTAGCCTGAAGGCTAGGGGAGCCCTAGCCTAAAGCCTAGGGGAGGCCTAGCCTGAAGGCTAGGGGAGCCCTAGCCTTAGCCCCGGGGAGCCTAAAGCTTAGGGGTGCCCTAGCCTGATGGCTAGGGGAGCCCTAGCCTTAGCCTAGTGGAGCCTCAAGCCTAGGGGTGCCCTAGCCTGAGGGCTAGGGGAGCCCTAGCCTTAGCATAGGGGAGCCTCAAGCCTAGGGGTGCCCTAGCCTGAGGGCTAGGGGAGCCCTTGCCTTAGCCTAGGGGAGCCTCAAGCCTAGGGGTGCCCTAGCCTGAGGGCTAGGGGTGCCCTAGCCTTAGCCTCGGGGAGCCTCAAGCCTAGGGGTGCTCTAGCCTGAGGGCTACGGGAGCCCTAGCTTTAGCCTAGGGGAGCCTGAGCCTAAAGCCTAGGGGTGCCCTAGCCTGAAGGCTAGGGGAGCCCTAGCCTTAGACTAGGGGAGCCTGAGCCTAAAGCCTAGGGGTGCCCTAGCCTGAAGGCTAGGGGAGCCCTAGCCTTAGCCTAGGGGAGCCTGAGCCTAAAGCCTAGGGGTGCCCTAGCATGAAGGCTGGGGGAGCCCTAGCCTTAGCCTAGGGGAGCCCGACCCTAAAGCCTAGGGGTGCCCTAGCCTGAAGGCTAGGGAGCCCTAGCCTTAGCCTAGGGGAGCCCAAAGCCTAGGGGTGCCCTAGCCTGAAGTCTAGGGGAGCCCTAGCCTTAGCCTAGGGGAGCCCGAGCCTAAAGCCTAGGGCTGCCCTAGCCTGAAGGCTAGGGAAGACCTAGCCTTAGCCTAGGGGAGCCCAAAGCCTAGGGGTGCCCTAGCCTGAAGGCTAGGGGAGCCCTAGCCTTAGCCTTGGGGAGCCCGAGCCCGAAGCCTAGGGGTGCCCTAGCCTGAAGGCTAGGGGAGCCCTAGCCTTAGCCTAGGGGAGCCCGGGCCCGAAGCCTAGGGGTGCCCTAGCCTGAAGGCTAGGGGAGACCTAGCCTTAGCCTAGGAGAGCCTGGGCCCGAAGCCTAGGGGTGCCCTAGCCTGAAAGCTAGGGGAGACCTAGCCTTAGCCTAGGGGAGCCCGAGCCAGAAGCCTAGGGGTGCCCTAGCCTGAAGTCTAGGGGAGCCCTAGCCTTAGCCTAGGGGAGCCCGAGCCCACAGCCTAGGGTTGCCCTAGCCTGAAGGCTAGGGGAGCCCTAGCCTTAGCCTAGGGGAGCCCAAAGCCTAGGGGTGCCCTAGCCTGAAGGCTAGGGGAGCCCTAGCCTTAGCCTAGGGGAGCCTGAGCCCAAAGCCTAGGGGTGCCCTAGCCTGAAGTCTAGGGGAGCCCTAGCCTTAGCCTAGGGGAGCCTGAGCCCAAAGCCTAGGGGTGCCCTAGCCTGAAGGCTAGGGGAGCCCTAGCCTTAGCCTAGGGGAGCCCAAAGCCTAGGGGTGCCCTAGCCTGAAGGCTAGGGGAGCCCTACCCTTAGCCTAGGGGAGCCCGAGCCCAAAGCCTAGGGGTGCCCTAGCCTGAAGTCTAGGGGAGCCCTAGCCTTAGCCTAGGGGAGCCCGAGCCCAAAGCCTAGGGTTGCCCTAGCCTGAAAGCTAGGGGAGCCCTAGCCTTAGCCTAGGGGAGCCCGAGCCAAAGCCTAGGGGTGCCCTAGCCTGAAGGCTAGGGGAGCCCTAGCCTTAGCCTAGGGGAGCCCAAAGCCTATGGGTGCCCTAGCCTGAAGGCTAGGGGAGCCCTAGCCTTAGCCTAGGGGAGCCCGAGCCCAAAGCCTAGGGCGGCCCTAGCCTGAAGGCTAGGGGAGCCCTAGACTTAGCCTAAGAGAGCCCATGCCTGCGGGTGCCCTAGCCTGAAGGCTAGGGGAGCCCTGGCCTTAGCTTAGGGGAGCCCAAAGCCTAGGAGTGCCCTAGGCTGAAGGCTAGGGGAGCCGTAGCCTTAGCCTAGGGGAGCCCAAAGCCTAGGGGTGCCCTAGCCTGAAGGCTAGGGGAGCCCTAGCCTTGGCCTAGGGGAGCCCAAAGCCTAGGGGTGCCCTAGCCTGAAGGCTAGGGGAGCCCTAGCCTTAGCCTAGGGGATCCCGAGCCTAAAGCCTAGGGGTGCCTTAGCCTGAAGGCTAGGGGAGCCCTAGCCTTAGCCTAGGAGAGCCCAAAGCCCAGGGGTGCCCTAGCCTGAAGGCTAGGGGAGCCCTAGCCTTAGCCTACTGGAGACCGAGCCTATAGCCTAGGGGTGCCCTAGCCTGAGGGCTAGGGGATCCCTAGCCTTAGCCTAGGGTAGCCCAAAGCCTAGGGGTGCCCTAGCCTGAAGGCTAGGGGAGCCCTAGCCTTAGCCTAGAGAAGCCCGAGCCTAAAGACTAGGGGTGCCCTAGCCTGAGGGCAAGGGGAGCCTTTCCGTAGCCTAGGGTAGCCTAAAGCCTAGGGGTGCCCTCGCTGAAGGCTAGGGTTGCCCTAGCCTTAGCCTAGGGGAGCCCGAGCCTCAAGCCTAGGGGTGCCCTAGCCTGAAGGCTAGGGGAGCCCTAGCCTGAGCCTAGGGGAGCCCAAAGCCTAGGGGTGCCCTAGCCTGAAGGCTAGGGGAGCCCTAGCCTTAGCCTAGGGGAGCCCGAGCCTAAAGTCTAGGGGTGCCCTAGCCTGAAGGCTAGTGGAGCCCTAGCCTGAGCCTAGGGGAGCCCAAAGCCTAGGCGTGACCTAGCCTGAAGGCTAGGGGAGCCCTAGCCTTAGCCTAGGGGAGCTCGAGCCTAAAGCCTCGGGTGCTCTAGCCTGGAGGATAGGGGAGCCCTAGCCTTAGCCTAGGGAAGCCCAAAGCCTAGGGGTGCCCTAGCCTAAAGTCTAGGGGAGCCCTAGCCTTAGCCTAGGGGAGCCCGAGCGTAAAGCCTAGGGGTGCCCTAGCCTGAAGGCTAGGGGAGCCCTAGCCTTAGCCTAGGGGAGCCCAAAGCCTAGAGGTGCCCTAGCCTGAAGGCTAGGAGAGCCCTAGCCTTAGCCTAAGGGGGCCCGAGCCTCAAGCCTAGGGGTGCCCTAGCCTGAAGACTAGGGGAGACCTAGCCTTAGCCTAGGGGAGCCCAAAGCCTAGGGGTGCCCTAGCCTGAACGCTGGGGAGCAATCGCCTTAGCCTAGGGGAGCCCGAGCCTAAAGCCTAGGGGTGCCCTAGCCTGAAGGCTAGGGGAGCGCTAGCCTTAGCCTAGGGGAGCCCAAAGCCTTGGGGTGCCCTAGCCAGAAGGCTAGGGGAGCCCTAGCCTTAACCTAGGGGAGTCCGATCCCAAAGCCTAGGGCTGCCCTAGCCTGAAGGCTAGGGGAGCCCTAGCCTTAGCCTAAGGGAGCCCGAGCCCAAAGCCTAGGGGTGCCCTAGCCTGAAGGCTAGGGGAGCCCTAGCCTTAGCCTAGGGGAGCCCGGGCCCAAAGCCTAGGGGTGCCCTAGCCTGAAGGTTAGGGGAGCCCTAGCTTTAGACTAGGGGAGCCCGGGCCCGAAGCCTAGGGGTGCCCTAGCCTGAAGACTCGGGGAGCCCTAGCCTTAGCCTAGGGGAGCCTGGGCCCAAAGCCTAGGGGTGCCCTAGCCTGAAGGTTAGGGGAGCCCTAGCTTTAGCCTAGGGGAGCCCGGGCCCGAAGCCTAGGGGTGCCCTAGCCTGAAGGCTAGGGGAGCCCTAGCCTTAGTCTTGGGAGCCCGAGCCCAAAGCCTAGGGGTGCCCTAGCTTGAAGGCTAGGGGAGCCCTAGCCGTAGCCTAGGAGAGCCTAAAGCCTAGGGGTGCCCTAGATGAAGGCTAGGGGTGCCTTAGCCTTAGCATAGGGGAGCCCGAGCCTCAAGCCTAGGGGTGCCCTAGCCTGAAGGCTAGGGGAGCCCTAGCCTTAGCATAGGGGAGCCCAAAGCCTAGGGGTGCCCTAGCCTGAAGGCTACGGGAGCCGTAGCCTTAGCTGAGGGGAGCCAGAGCCTAAAGCCTAGGGGTGCCCTAACCTGAAGGCTAGTGGAGCCCTAGCCTTAGCCTAGGGGAGCCCAAAGCCTAGGGGTGCCCTAGCCTGAAGGCTAGCGGAGCCCTAGCCTTAGCCCTCTGGAGCCCGAGCCTATAGCCTAGGGGTGCCCTAGCCTGAGGGCTAGGGGATCCCTAGCCTTAGCCTAGGGGAGCCCAAAGCCTAGGGGTGCCCTAGCCTGAAGGCTAGGGGAGCCCTAGCCTTAGCCTAGGGGAGCCCGAGCCTAAAGCCTAGGGGTGCCCTAGCCTGAGGGCTAGGGGAGAACTAGCCGTAGCCTAGGGGAGCCCGAGCCTCAAACCTAGGGGTGCCCTAGCCTGAAGGCTAGGGGAGCCCTAGCCTTAGCCTAGGGGAGCTCAAAGCCTAGGGGTGCCCTAGCCCGAAGGCTAGGGGAGCCTTAGCCTTAGCCTAGGGGAGCCCGAGCCTAAAGCCTAGGGGTGCCCTAGCCTGAAGGCTAGTGGATCCCTAACCTTAGCCTAGGGGAGCCCAAAGCCTGGGATGCCCTAGCCTGGAGGCTAGGGGTGCCCTAGCCTTAGCCTAGGGGAGCCCGAGCCTAAAGCCTAGGGGTGCCCTAGCCTGAAGGTTAGGGGAGCCCTAGCCTTAGCCTAGGGGAGCACAAAGCCTAGGAGTGCCCTATCCTTCAGGCTAGCGGAGCCCTAGCCTTAGCCTAGGGGAGCCCGAGCCTAAAGCCTAGGGGTGCCCTAGCCTGAAGCCTAGGGGAGCCCTAGCCTTAGCCTAGGGGAGCCAAAAGCCTAGGGGTGCCCTAGCCTGAAAGCTAGGGGAGCCCTAGCCTTAGCCTAGGGGAGCCCGAGCCTAAAGCCTAGGGGTGCCCTAGCTTGAAGACTAGGGGAGCCCTAGCCTTAGCCTAGGGGAGCCAAAAGCCTAGGGGTGCCCTAGCCTGAAGGCTAGGGGAGCCCTAGCCTTAGCCTAGGGGTATCCAAAGCCAAGGGATGCGCTAGCCTGAAGGCTAGGGGAGCCCTAGCCTTGGCCTACGGGGGCCCGAGCCTAAAGCCTAGGGGTGCCCTAGCCTGAAGGCTAGGGAAGCCCTAGCTTTAGACTAGGGGAGCCCGGGCCCGAAGCCTAGGGGTGCCCTAGCCTGAAGACTCGGGGAGCCCTAGCCTTAGCCTAGGGGAGCCTGGGCCCAAAGCCTAGGGGTGCCCTAGCCTGAAGGTTAGGGGAGCCCTAGCTTTAGCCTAGGGGAGCCCGGGCCAGAAGCCTAGGGGTGCCCTAGCCTGAAGGCTAGGGGAGCCCTAGCCTTAGCCTTGGGGAGCCCGAGCCCGAAGCCTAGGGGTGCCCTAGCCTGAAGGCTAGGGGAGCCCTAGCCTTAGCCTAGGGGAGCCCGGGCCCGAAGCCTAGGGGTGCCCTAGCCTGAAGGCTAGGGGAGACCTAGCCTTAGCCTAGGAGAGCCTGGGCCCGAAGCCTAGGGGTGCCCTAGCCTGAAAGCTAGGGGAGACCTAGCCTTAGCCTAGGGGAGCCCGAGCCAGAAGCCTAGGGGTGCCCTAGCCTGAAGTCTAGGGGAGCCCTAGCCTTAGCCTACGGGAGCCCGAGCCCACAGCCTAGGGTTGCCCTAGCCTGAAGGCTAGGGGAGCCCTAGCCTTAGCCTAGGGGAGCCCAAAGCCTAGGGGTGCCCTAGCCTGAAGGCTAGGGGAGCCCTAGCCTTAGCCTAGGGGAGCCTGAGCCCAAAGCCTAGGGGTGCCCTAGCCTGAAGTCTAGGGGAGCCCTAGCCTTAGCCTAGGGGAGCCTGAGCCCAAAGCCTAGGGGTGCCCTAGCCTGAAGGCTAGGGGAGCCCTAGCCTTAGCCTAGGGGAGCCCAAAGCCTAGGGGTGCCCTAGCCTGAAGGCTAGGGGAGCCCTACCCTTAGCCTAGGGGAGCCCGAGCCCAAAGCCTAGGGGTGCCCTAGCCTGAAGTCTAGGGGAGCCCTAGCCTTAGCCTAGGGGAGCCCGAGCCCAAAGCCTAGGGTTGCCCTAGCCTGAAAGCTAGGGGAGCCCTAGCCTTAGCCTAGGGGAGCCCGAGCCAAAGCCTAGGGGTGCCCTAGCCTGAAGGCTAGGGGAGCCCTAGCCTTAGCCTAGGGGAGCCCAAAGCCTATGGGTGCCCTAGCCTGAAGGCTAGGGGAGCCCTAGCCTTAGCCTAGGGGAGCCCGAGCCCAAAGCCTAGGGCGGCCCTAGCCTGAAGGCTAGGGGAGCCCTAGACTTAGCCTAAGAGAGCCCATGCCTGCGGGTGCCCTAGCCTGAAGGCTAGGGGAGCCCTGGCCTTAGCTTAGGGGAGCCCAAAGCCTAGGAGTGCCCTAGGCTGAAGGCTAGGGGAGCCGTAGCCTTAGCCTAGGGGAGCCCAAAGCCTAGGGGTGCCCTAGCCTGAAGGCTAGGGGAGCCCTAGCCTTGGCCTAGGGGAGCCCAAAGCCTAGGGGTGCCCTAGCCTGAAGGCTAGGGGAGCCCTAGCCTTAGCCTAGGGGATCCCGAGCCTAAAGCCTAGGGGTGCCTTAGCCTGAAGGCTAGGGGAGCCCTAGCCTTAGCCTAGGAGAGCCCAAAGCCCAGGGGTGCCCTAGCCTGAAGGCTAGGGGAGCCCTAGCCTTAGCCTAGAGAAGCCCGAGCCTAAAGACTAGGGGTGCCCTAGCCTGAGGGCAAGGGGAGCCTTTCCGTAGCCTAGGGTAGCCTAAAGCCTAGGGGTGCCCTCGCTGAAGGCTAGGGTTGCCCTAGCCTTAGCCTAGGGGAGCCCGAGCCTCAAGCCTAGGGGTGCCCTAGCCTGAAGGCTAGGGGAGCCCTAGCCTGAGCCTAGGGGAGCCCAAAGCCTAGGGGTGCCCTAGCCTGAAGGCTAGGGGAGCCCTAGCCTTAGCCTAGGGGAGCCCGAGCCTAAAGTCTAGGGGTGCCCTAGCCTGAAGGCTAGTGGAGCCCTAGCCTGAGCCTAGGGGAGCCCAAAGCCTAGGCGTGACCTAGCCTGAAGGCTAGGGGAGCCCTAGCCTTAGCCTAGGGGAGCTCGAGCCTAAAGCCTCGGGTGCTCTAGCCTGGAGGATAGGGGAGCCCTAGCCTTAGCCTAGGGAAGCCCAAAGCCTAGGGGTGCCCTAGCCTAAAGTCTAGGGGAGCCCTAGCCTTAGCCTAGGGGAGCCCGAGCGTAAAGCCTAGGGGTGCCCTAGCCTGAAGGCTAGGGGAGCCCTAGCCTTAGCCTAGGGGAGCCCAAAGCCTAGAGGTGCCCTAGCCTGAAGGCTAGGAGAGCCCTAGCCTTAGCCTAAGGGGGCCCGAGCCTCAAGCCTAGGGGTGCCCTAGCCTGAAGACTAGGGGAGACCTAGCCTTAGCCTAGGGGAGCCCAAAGCCTAGGGGTGCCCTAGCCTGAACGCTGGGGAGCAATCGCCTTAGCCTAGGGGAGCCCGAGCCTAAAGCCTAGGGGTGCCCTAGCCTGAAGGCTAGGGGAGCGCTAGCCTTAGCCTAGGGGAGCCCAAAGCCTTGGGGTGCCCTAGCCAGAAGGCTAGGGGAGCCCTAGCCTTAACCTAGGGGAGTCCGATCCCAAAGCCTAGGGCTGCCCTAGCCTGAAGGCTAGGGGAGCCCTAGCCTTAGCCTAAGGGAGCCCGAGCCCAAAGCCTAGGGGTGCCCTAGCCTGAAGGCTAGGGGAGCCCTAGCCTTAGCCTAGGGGAGCCCGGGCCCAAAGCCTAGGGGTGCCCTAGCCTGAAGGTTAGGGGAGCCCTAGCTTTAGACTAGGGGAGCCCGGGCCCGAAGCCTAGGGGTGCCCTAGCCTGAAGACTCGGGGAGCCCTAGCCTTAGCCTAGGGGAGCCTGGGCCCAAAGCCTAGGGGTGCCCTAGCCTGAAGGTTAGGGGAGCCCTAGCTTTAGCCTAGGGGAGCCCGGGCCCGAAGCCTAGGGGTGCCCTAGCCTGAAGGCTAGGGGAGCCCTAGCCTTAGTCTTGGGAGCCCGAGCCCAAAGCCTAGGGGTGCCCTAGCTTGAAGGCTAGGGGAGCCCTAGCCGTAGCCTAGGAGAGCCTAAAGCCTAGGGGTGCCCTAGATGAAGGCTAGGGGTGCCTTAGCCTTAGCATAGGGGAGCCCGAGCCTCAAGCCTAGGGGTGCCCTAGCCTGAAGGCTAGGGGAGCCCTAGCCTTAGCATAGGGGAGCCCAAAGCCTAGGGGTGCCCTAGCCTGAAGGCTACGGGAGCCGTAGCCTTAGCTGAGGGGAGCCAGAGCCTAAAGCCTAGGGGTGCCCTAACCTGAAGGCTAGTGGAGCCCTAGCCTTAGCCTAGGGGAGCCCAAAGCCTAGGGGTGCCCTAGCCTGAAGGCTAGCGGAGCCCTAGCCTTAGCCCTCTGGAGCCCGAGCCTATAGCCTAGGGGTGCCCTAGCCTGAGGGCTAGGGGATCCCTAGCCTTAGCCTAGGGGAGCCCAAAGCCTAGGGGTGCCCTAGCCTGAAGGCTAGGGGAGCCCTAGCCTTAGCCTAGGGGAGCCCGAGCCTAAAGCCTAGGGGTGCCCTAGCCTGAGGGCTAGGGGAGAACTAGCCGTAGCCTAGGGGAGCCCGAGCCTCAAACCTAGGGGTGCCCTAGCCTGAAGGCTAGGGGAGCCCTAGCCTTAGCCTAGGGGAGCTCAAAGCCTAGGGGTGCCCTAGCCCGAAGGCTAGGGGAGCCTTAGCCTTAGCCTAGGGGAGCCCGAGCCTAAAGCCTAGGGGTGCCCTAGCCTGAAGGCTAGTGGATCCCTAACCTTAGCCTAGGGGAGCCCAAAGCCTGGGATGCCCTAGCCTGGAGGCTAGGGGTGCCCTAGCCTTAGCCTAGGGGAGCCCGAGCCTAAAGCCTAGGGGTGCCCTAGCCTGAAGGTTAGGGGAGCCCTAGCCTTAGCCTAGGGGAGCACAAAGCCTAGGAGTGCCCTATCCTTCAGGCTAGCGGAGCCCTAGCCTTAGCCTAGGGGAGCCCGAGCCTAAAGCCTAGGGGTGCCCTAGCCTGAAGCCTAGGGGAGCCCTAGCCTTAGCCTAGGGGAGCCAAAAGCCTAGGGGTGCCCTAGCCTGAAAGCTAGGGGAGCCCTAGCCTTAGCCTAGGGGAGCCCGAGCCTAAAGCCTAGGGGTGCCCTAGCTTGAAGACTAGGGGAGCCCTAGCCTTAGCCTAGGGGAGCCAAAAGCCTAGGGGTGCCCTAGCCTGAAGGCTAGGGGAGCCCTAGCCTTAGCCTAGGGGTATCCAAAGCCAAGGGATGCGCTAGCCTGAAGGCTAGGGGAGCCCTAGCCTTGGCCTACGGGGGCCCGAGCCTAAAGCCTATGGGTGCCCTAGCCTGAAGGCTAGGGAAGCCCTAGCTTTAGACTAGGGGAGCCCGGGCCCGAAGCCTAGGGGTGCCCTAGCCTGAAGACTCGGGGAGCCCTAGCCTTAGCCTAGGGGAGCCTGGGCCCAAAGCCTAGGGGTGCCCTAGCCTGAAGGTTAGGGGAGCCCTAGCTTTAGCCTAGGGGAGCCCGGGCCAGAAGCCTAGGGGTGCCCTAGCCTGAAGGCTAGGGGAGCCCTAGCCTTAGCCTTGGGGAGCCCGAGCCCGAAGCCTAGGGGTGCCCTAGCCTGAAGGCTAGGGGAGCCCTAGCCTTAGCCTAGGGGAGCCCGGGCCCGAAGCCTAGGGGTGCCCTAGCCTGAAGGCTAGGGGAGACCTAGCCTTAGCCTAGGAGAGCCTGGGCCCGAAGCCTAGGGGTGCCCTAGCCTGAAAGCTAGGGGAGACCTAGCCTTAGCCTAGGGGAGCCCGAGCCAGAAGCCTAGGGGTGCCCTAGCCTGAAGTCTAGGGGAGCCCTAGCCTTAGCCTACGGGAGCCCGAGCCCACAGCCTAGGGTTGCCCTAGCCTGAAGGCTAGGGGAGCCCTAGCCTTAGCCTAGGGGAGCCCAAAGCCTAGGGGTGCCCTAGCCTGAAGGCTAGGGGAGCCCTAGCCTTAGCCTAGGGGAGCCTGGGCCCAAAGCCTAGGGGTGCCCTACCCTGAAGGTTAGGGGAGCCCTAGCTTTAGCCTAGGGGAGCCCGGGCCAGAAGCCTAGGGGTGCCCTAGCCTGAAGGCTAGGGGAGACCTAGCCTTAGCCTAGGGGAGCCCGAGCCCGAAGCCTAGGGGTGCCCTAGCCTGAAGGCTAGGGGAGCCCTAGCCTTAGCCTAGGGGAGACCGAGCCCAAAGCCTAGGGGAGCCCTAGCCTGAAGGCTAGGGGAGCCCTAGCCTTAGTCTTGGGAGCCCGAGCCCAAAGCCTAGGGGTGCCCTAGCTTGAAGGCTAGGGGAGCCCTAGCCGTAGCCTAGGAGAGCCTAAAGCCTAGGGGTGCCCTAGATGAAGGCTAGGGGTGCCTTAGCCTTAGCATAGGGGAGCCCGAGCCTCAAGCCTAGGGGTGCCCTAGCCTGAAGGCTAGGGGAGCCCTAGCCTTAGCATAGGGGAGCCCAAAGCCTAGGGGTGCCCTAGCCTGAAGGCTAGGGGAGCCGTAGCCTTAGCTGAGGGGAGCCCGAGCCTAAAGCCTAGGGGTGCCCTAACCTGAAGGCTAGTGGAGCCCTAGCCTTAGCCTAGGGGAGCCCAAAGCCTAGGGGTGCCCTAGCCTGAAGGCTAGCGGAGCCCTAGCCTTAGCCTACTGGAGCCCGAGCCTATAGCCTAGGGGTGCCCTAGCCTGAGGGCTAGGGGATCCCTAGCCTTAGCCTAGGGGAGCCCAAAGCCTAGGGGTGCCCTAGCCTGAAGGCTAGGGGAGCCCTAGCCTTAGCCTAGGGGAGCCCGAGCCTAAAGCCTAGGGGTGCCCTAGCCTGAGGGCTAGGGGAGAACTAGCCGTAGCCTAGGGGAGCCCGAGCCTCAAACCTAGGGGTGCCCTAGCCTGAAGGCTAGGGGAGCCCTAGCCTTAGCCTAGGGGAGCTCAAAGCCTAGGGGTGCCCTAGCCCGAAGGCTAGGGGAGCCTTACCCTTAGCCTAGGGGAGCCCGAGCCTAAAGCCTAGGGGTGCCCTAGCCTGAAGGCTAGTGGATCCCTAACCTTAGCCTAGGGGAGCCCAAAGCCTGGGATGCCCTAGCCTGGAGGCTAGGGGTGCCCTAGCCTTAGCCTAGGGGAGCCCGAGCCTAAAGCCTAGGGGTGCCCTAGCCTGAAGGTTAGGTGAGCCCTAGCCTTAGCCTAGGGGAGCACAAAGCCTAGGAGTACCCTATCCTTCAGGCTAGCGGAGCCCTAGCCTTAGCCTAGGGGAGCCCGAGCCTAAAGCCTAGGGGTGCCCTAGCCTGAAGCCTAGGGGAGCCCTAG